>NC_079230.1:430000-495000 GCF_029633865.1 Lampris incognitus | reverse complement strand
CAACAGAAACATGGCCTAGACATGACAACAGAAACATGAGCTAGACATGACAAAAGAAACATGAGCTGGACATGACAGTTGAAACATGACCTAGACATGACAACAGCAACATAAACTAGACACGACAAGTGAATCATGACCTAGACAAGACAACAGAAACATGACCTAGACATGACAAGTGAAACATAACCTAGACATAAGTGAAACATGACCTAGACATGACAACAGAAACACGAGCTAGACATGACAAGTGAATCATGACCTATACATGACAACAGAAACATGACCTAGATATGACAAATAAAATATAACCCATACATGACAACACAAACATGACGTAGATATGACAACGGAAACATAACCTTGACATGACAAGTGAATATGACCTAGACATGACAAGTGAAACATAACCTAGACAGAAGTGAAACATGACCTAGACATAACAGAAACATGACCTAGAGATGACAACTGAAACATGAGCTAGACATGACAACAGAAACATGACCTAGACATGACAACAGAAACATGAGCTAGACATGACAACAGAAACATGACCTAGATATGACAACAGAAACATGACCTAGACATGACGACAGAAACATGAGCTAGACATGACAGTTGAAACATGGCCTAGACATGACAACAGCAACATAAGCTAGACACGACAAGTGAATCATGACCTAGACATGACAACAGAAACATGAGCTAGATATGACAACAGAAACATAAGCTAGACACAAGTGAATATGACATAGACATGACACCAGAAACATGACCTAGACATAAGTGAAAAGTGACCTAGGCATAAGTGAAACATGACTAGACATGACAACAGAAACATGGCCTAGACATGACAACAGAAACATGGCCTAGACATGACAACAGAAACATGACCTAGACATGACAAAAGAAACATGAGCTGGACATGACAGTTGAAACATGACCTAGACATGACAACAGCAACATAAACTAGACACGACAAGTGAATCATGACCTAGACAAGACAACAGAAACATTACCTAGACATGACAAGTGAAACATAACCTAGACATAAGTGAAACATGATCTAGACATGACAACAGAAACACGAGCTAGACATGACAAGTGAATCATGACCTATACATGACAACAGAAACATGACCTAGATATGACAAATAAAATATAACCCATACATGACAACACAAACATGACCTAGATATGACAACGGAAACATAACCTTGACATGACAAGTGAATATGACCTATACATGACAAGTGAAACATAACCTAGACAGAAGTGAAACATGACCTAGACATGACAACAGAAACATGAGCTAGACATGACAACAGAAACATGACCTAGACATGACAACAGAAACATGACCTAGACATGACAGTTTAAACATGGCCTAGACATGACAACAGCAACATAAGCTAGACACGACAAGTGAATCATGACCTAGACATGACAACAGAAACATGAGCTAGATATGACAACAGAAACTTAGCTAGACACAAGTGAATATGACATAGACATGACACCAGAAACATGACCTAGACATAAGTGAAAAGTGACCTAGGCATAAGTGAAACATGACTAGACATGACAAGAGAAACATGGCCTAGAAATGACAACAGAAACGTGGCCTAGACATGACAACAGAAACATGAGCTAGACATGACAAAAGAAACATGAGCTGGACATGACAACAGAAACATGACCTAGACATGACAACAGAAACTTGACCTAGACATGACAACAGAAACATGACCTAGACATGACAGTTGAAACATGACCTAGACATGACAACAGCAACATAAGCTAGACACGGAAATTGAATCATGACCTAGACAGGACAACAGAAACATGAGCTAGACATGACAAGTGAAACATAACCTAGACATAAGTGAAACATGACCTAGACATGACAACAGAAACATGAGCTATACATGACAAGTGAAACATGACCTAGACCTGACAACAGAAACATGACCTAGACATGACAAGTGAAACATAACCTAGACATAAGTGAAACATGACCTAGACATGACAACAGAAACATGAGCTAGACATGACAAGTGAATCATGACCTATACATGACAACAGAAACATGACTTAGACATGACAAATAAAATATAACCAATACATGACAACACAAACATGACCTAGATATGACAACGGAAACATAACCTTGACATGACATGTGAATATGACCTAGACATGACAAGTGAAACATAACCTAGACATAAGTGAAACATGACCTAGACATGACAACAGAAACATGACCTAGAGATGACAACTGAAACATGAGCTAGACACGACAAGTGAATCTGACCTAGACATGACAACAGAAACTTAAGCTAGACATGACAATTGAATATGACCTAGACATGACAACAGAAACATAGGCTAGACATAAGTGAAACATGACAACAGAAACATAACCTAGACATGACAACAGGAACATGACCTAGACATGACAACAGAAACATGAGCTAGACATGACAGTTGAAACATGACCTAGATATGACAACAGCAACATAAGCTAGATACGACAAGTGCATATGACCTAGACATGACAACAGAAACATGAACTAGACATGACAAGTGAAACATAACCTAGGCATAAGTGAAACAGGACCTAGACATGACAACAGAAACATGACCTAGACATAAGTGAAACATGAGCTAGACATGACAACAGAAACATAAGCTAGACATGACAGTTGAAATATGACCTAGACACGACAGTTGAAATATGACCTAGACACGACAACTGAAACATAACCTGGACACAAGTGAATCTGACCTAGACATGACAACAGAAACATGAGCTAGACATGACAAGTGAAATATGACATAGACATGACAACAGAAACATGAGCTAGACATGACAATAGAAACGTGAGCTAGGCATGACAACAGAAACATGACCTAGACATGACAACAGAAACATGACCTAGACATGACAACAGAAACATGAGCTAGACATGACAACAGAAATATGACCTAGACATGATAACAGAAACATGACCTAGACATGACAACAGAAACATGAGCTAGACATGACAACAGAAACATGACCTAGACATGACAACAGAAACATGAGCTAGACATGACAGCAGAAACATGACCTAGACATGACAACAGAAACATGAGCTAGACCTGACAACAGAAACATGACCTAGACATGACAACAGAAACATGAGCTAGACATGACAACAGAAACATGACCTAGATATGACAATAGAAACATGACCTAGACATGACAACAGAAACATGACCTAGACATGACAACAGAAACATGAGCTAGACATGACAGTTGAAACATGGCCTAGATATGACAACAGCAACATAAGCTAGACACGACAAGTGAATCATGACCTAGACATGACAACAGAAACATGAGCTAGATATGACAACAGAAACTTAAGCTAGACACAAGTGAATATGACATAGACATGACACCAGAAACATGACCTAGACATAAGTGAAAAGTGACCTAGGCATAAGTGAAACATGACTAGACATGACAACAGAAACATGCCCTAGACATGACAACAGAAACATGAGCTAGACATGACAAAAGAAACATGAGCTGGACATGACAGTTGAAACATGACCTAGACATGACAACAGCAACATAAGCTAGATACGACAAGTGCATATGACCTAGACATGACAACAGAAACATGAACTAGACATGACAAGTGAAACATAACCTAGGCATAAGTGAAACATGACCTAGACATGACAACAGAAACATGACCTAGACATAAGTGAAACATGAGCTAGACATGACAACAGAAACATAAGCTAGACATGACAGTTGAAATATGACCTAGACACGACAGTTGAAATATGACCTAGACACGACAACTGAAACATAACCTGGACACGACAAGTGAATCTGACCTAGACATGACAACAGAAACATGAGCTAGACATGACAAGTGAAATATGACATAGACATGACAACAGAAACATGAGCTAGACATGACAATAGAAACGTGAGCTAGGCATGACAACAGAAACATGACCTAGACATGACAACAGAAACATGACCTAGACATGACAACAGAAACATGAGCTAGACATGACAACAGAAACATGACCTAGACATGACAACAGAAACATGAGCTAGACATGACAGCAGAAACATGACCTAGACATGACAACAGAAACATGAGCTAGACCTGACAACAGAAACATGACCTAGACATGACAACAGAAACATGAGCTAGACATGACAACAGAAACATGACCTAGATATGACAACAGAAACATGACCTAGACATGACGACAGAAACATGAGCTAGACATGACAGTTGAAACATGGCCTAGACATGACAACAGCAACATAAGCTAGACACGACAAGTGAATCATGACCTAGACATGACAACAGAAACATGAGCTAGATATGACAACAGAAACTTAAGCTAGACACAAGTGAATATGACATAGACATGACACCAGAAACATGACCTAGACATAAGTGAAAAGTGACCTAGGCATAAGTGAAACATGACTAGACATGACAACAGAAACATGGCCTAGACATGACAACAGAAACATGGCCTAGACATGACAACAGAAACATGAGCTAGACATGACAAAAGAAACATGAGCTGGACATGACAGTTGAAACATGACCTAGACATGACAACAGCAACATAAACTAGACACGACAAGTGAATCATGACCTAGACAAGACAACAGAAACATGACCTAGACATGACAAGTGAAACATAACCTAGACATAAGTGAAACATGACCTAGACATGACAACAGAAACACGAGCTAGACATGACAAGTGAATCATGACCTATACATGACAACAGAAACATGACCTAGATATGACAAATAAAATATAACCCATACATGACAACACAAACATGACCTAGATATGACAACGGAAACATAACCTTGACATGACAAGTGAATATGACCTAGACATGACAAGTGAAACATAACCTAGACAGAAGTGAAACATGACCTAGACATAACAGAAACATGACCTAGAGATGACAACTGAAACATGAGCTAGACATGACAACAGAAACATGACCTAGACATGACAACAGAAACATGAGCTAGACATGACAACAGAAACATGACCTAGATATGACAACAGAAACATGACCTAGACATGACGACAGAAACATGAGCTAGACATGACAGTTGAAACATGGCCTAGACATGACAACAGCAACATAAGCTAGACACGACAAGTGAATCATGACCTAGACATGACAACAGAAACATGAGCTAGATATGACAACAGAAACATAAGCTAGACACAAGTGAATATGACATAGACATGACACCAGAAACATGACCTAGACATAAGTGAAAAGTGACCTAGGCATAAGTGAAACATGACTAGACATGACAACAGAAACATGGCCTAGACATGACAACAGAAACATGGCCTAGACATGACAACAGAAACATGACCTAGACATGACAAAAGAAACATGAGCTGGACATGACAGTTGAAACATGACCTAGACATGACAACAGCAACATAAACTAGACACGACAAGTGAATCATGACCTAGACAAGACAACAGAAACATTACCTAGACATGACAAGTGAAACATAACCTAGACATAAGTGAAACATGATCTAGACATGACAACAGAAACACGAGCTAGACATGACAAGTGAATCATGACCTATACATGACAACAGAAACATGACCTAGATATGACAAATAAAATATAACCCATACATGACAACACAAACATGACCTAGATATGACAACGGAAACATAACCTTGACATGACAAGTGAATATGACCTATACATGACAAGTGAAACATAACCTAGACAGAAGTGAAACATGACCTAGACATGACAACAGAAACATGAGCTAGACATGACAACAGAAACATGACCTAGACATGACAACAGAAACATGACCTAGACATGACAGTTTAAACATGGCCTAGACATGACAACAGCAACATAAGCTAGACACGACAAGTGAATCATGACCTAGACATGACAACAGAAACATGAGCTAGATATGACAACAGAAACTTAGCTAGACACAAGTGAATATGACATAGACATGACACCAGAAACATGACCTAGACATAAGTGAAAAGTGACCTAGGCATAAGTGAAACATGACTAGACATGACAAGAGAAACATGGCCTAGAAATGACAACAGAAACGTGGCCTAGACATGACAACAGAAACATGAGCTAGACATGACAAAAGAAACATGAGCTGGACATGACAACAGAAACATGACCTAGACATGACAACAGAAACTTGACCTAGACATGACAACAGAAACATGACCTAGACATGACAGTTGAAACATGACCTAGACATGACAACAGCAACATAAGCTAGACACGGAAATTGAATCATGACCTAGACAGGACAACAGAAACATGAGCTAGACATGACAAGTGAAACATAACCTAGACATAAGTGAAACATGACCTAGACATGACAACAGAAACATGAGCTATACATGACAAGTGAAACATGACCTAGACCTGACAACAGAAACATGACCTAGACATGACAAGTGAAACATAACCTAGACATAAGTGAAACATGACCTAGACATGACAACAGAAACATGAGCTAGACATGACAAGTGAATCATGACCTATACATGACAACAGAAACATGACTTAGACATGACAAATAAAATATAACCAATACATGACAACACAAACATGACCTAGATATGACAACGGAAACATAACCTTGACATGACATGTGAATATGACCTAGACATGACAAGTGAAACATAACCTAGACATAAGTGAAACATGACCTAGACATGACAACAGAAACATGACCTAGAGATGACAACTGAAACATGAGCTAGACACGACAAGTGAATCTGACCTAGACATGACAACAGAAACTTAAGCTAGACATGACAATTGAATATGACCTAGACATGACAACAGAAACATAGGCTAGACATAAGTGAAACATGACAACAGAAACATAACCTAGACATGACAACAGGAACATGACCTAGACATGACAACAGAAACATGAGCTAGACATGACAGTTGAAACATGACCTAGATATGACAACAGCAACATAAGCTAGATACGACAAGTGCATATGACCTAGACATGACAACAGAAACATGAACTAGACATGACAAGTGAAACATAACCTAGGCATAAGTGAAACAGGACCTAGACATGACAACAGAAACATGACCTAGACATAAGTGAAACATGAGCTAGACATGACAACAGAAACATAAGCTAGACATGACAGTTGAAATATGACCTAGACACGACAGTTGAAATATGACCTAGACACGACAACTGAAACATAACCTGGACACAAGTGAATCTGACCTAGACATGACAACAGAAACATGAGCTAGACATGACAAGTGAAATATGACATAGACATGACAACAGAAACATGAGCTAGACATGACAATAGAAACGTGAGCTAGGCATGACAACAGAAACATGACCTAGACATGACAACAGAAACATGACCTAGACATGACAACAGAAACATGAGCTAGACATGACAACAGAAATATGACCTAGACATGATAACAGAAACATGACCTAGACATGACAACAGAAACATGAGCTAGACATGACAACAGAAACATGACCTAGACATGACAACAGAAACATGAGCTAGACATGACAGCAGAAACATGACCTAGACATGACAACAGAAACATGAGCTAGACCTGACAACAGAAACATGACCTAGACATGACAACAGAAACATGAGCTAGACATGACAACAGAAACATGACCTAGATATGACAATAGAAACATGACCTAGACATGACAACAGAAACATGACCTAGACATGACAACAGAAACATGAGCTAGACATGACAGTTGAAACATGGCCTAGATATGACAACAGCAACATAAGCTAGACACGACAAGTGAATCATGACCTAGACATGACAACAGAAACATGAGCTAGATATGACAACAGAAACTTAAGCTAGACACAAGTGAATATGACATAGACATGACACCAGAAACATGACCTAGACATAAGTGAAAAGTGACCTAGGCATAAGTGAAACATGACTAGACATGACAACAGAAACATGCCCTAGACATGACAACAGAAACATGAGCTAGACATGACAAAAGAAACATGAGCTGGACATGACAGTTGAAACATGACCTAGACATGACAACAGCAACATAAGCTAGATACGACAAGTGCATATGACCTAGACATGACAACAGAAACATGAACTAGACATGACAAGTGAAACATAACCTAGGCATAAGTGAAACATGACCTAGACATGACAACAGAAACATGACCTAGACATAAGTGAAACATGAGCTAGACATGACAACAGAAACATAAGCTAGACATGACAGTTGAAATATGACCTAGACACGACAGTTGAAATATGACCTAGACACGACAACTGAAACATAACCTGGACACGACAAGTGAATCTGACCTAGACATGACAACAGAAACATGAGCTAGACATGACAAGTGAAATATGACATAGACATGACAACAGAAACATGAGCTAGACATGACAATAGAAACGTGAGCTAGGCATGACAACAGAAACATGACCTAGACATGACAACAGAAACATGACCTAGACATGACAACAGAAACATGAGCTAGACATGACAACAGAAATATGACCTAGACATGATAACAGAAACATGACCTAGACATGACAACAGAAACATGAGCTAGACATGACAACAGAAACATGACCTAGACATGACAACAGAAACATGAGCTAGACATGACAGCAGAAACATGACCTAGACATGACAACAGAAACATGAGCTAGACCTGACAACAGAAACATGACCTAGACATGACAACAGAAACATGAGCTAGACATGACAACAGAAACATGACCTAGATATGACAATAGAAACATGACCTAGACATGACAACAGAAACATGACCTAGACATGACAACAGAAACATGAGCTAGACATGACAGTTGAAACATGGCCTAGATATGACAACAGCAACATAAGCTAGACACGACAAGTGAATCATGACCTAGACATGACAACAGAAACATGAACTAGACATGACAAGTGAAACATAACCTAGACATAAGTGAAACATGACCTAGACATGACAACAGAAACATGACCTAGACATAAGTGAAACATGAGCTAGACATGACAACAGACACATAAGCTAGACATAAGTGAAACATGAGCTAGACATGACAACAGAAACATAAGCTAGACATGACAGTTGAAATATGACCTAGACACGACAGTTGAAATATGACCTAGACACAACAACTGAAACATAACCTGGACACGAAAAGTGAATCTGACCTAGACATGACAACAGAAACATGAGCTAGACATGACAAGTGAAATATGACATAGACATGACAACAGAAACATGAGCTAGACATGACAACAGAAACGTGAGCTAGGCATGACAACAGAAACATGACCTAGACATGACAACAGAAACATGACCTAGACATGACAACAGAAACATGACCTAGACATGACAACAGAAACATGAGCTAGACATGACAACAGAAACATGACCTAGACATGACAACAGAAACATGACCTAGACATGACAACAGAAACATGACCTAGATATGACAACAGAAACATGAGCTAGACATGACAACAGAAACATGAGCTAGACATGACAACAGAAACATGACCTAGACATGACAACAGAAACAAGAGCTAGACATGACAACAGAAACATGACCTAGACATGACAACAGAAACATGAGCTAGACATGACAGCAGAAACATGACCCAGACATGACAACAGAAATGTGAGCTAGACCTGACAACAGAAACATGACCTAGACATGACAACAGAAACATGAGCTAGACATGACAACAGAAACATGAGCTAGACATGACAACAGAAACATGACCTAGACATGACAACAGAAACATGACCTAGACATTACAACAGAAACATGACCTAGACATGACAGTTTAAACATGGCCTAGACATGACAACAGCAACATAAGCTAGACACGACAAGTGAATCATGACCTAGACATGACAACAGAAACATGAGCTAGATATGACAACAGAAACTTAGCTAGACACAAGTGAATATGACATAGACATGACACCAGAAACATGACCTAGACATAAGTGAAAAGTGACCTAGGCATAAGTGAAACATGACTAGACATGACAAGAGAAACATGGCCTAGAAATGACAACAGAAACGTGGCCTAGACATGACAACAGAAAAATGAGCTAGACATGACAAAAGAAACATGAGCTGGACATGACAACAGAAACATGACCTAGACATGACAACAGAAACTTGACCTAGACATGACAACAGAAACATGACCTAGACATGACAGTTGAAACATGACCTAGACATGACAACAGCAACATAAGCTAGACACGAAAATTGAATCATGACCTAGACAGGACAACAGAAACATGAGCTAGACATGACAAGTGAAACATAACCTAGACATAAGTGAAACATGACCTAGACATGACAACAGAAACATGAGCTATACATGACAAGTGAAACATGACCTAGACCTGACAACAGAAACATGACCTAGACATGACAAGTGAAACATAACCTAGACATAAGTGAAACATGACCTAGACATGACAACAGAAACATGAGCTAGACATGACAAGTGAATCATGACCTATACATGACAACAGAAACATGACTTAGACATGACAAATAAAATATAACCAATACATGACAACACAAACATGACCTAGATATGACAACGGAAACATAACCTTGACATGACATGTGAATATGACCTAGACATGACAAGTGAAACATAACCTAGACATAAGTGAAACATGACCTAGACATGACAACAGAAACATGACCTAGAGATGACAACTGAAACATGAGCTAGACACGACAAGTGAATCTGACCTAGACATGACAACAGAAACTTAAGCTAGACATGACAATTGAATATGACCTAGACATGACAACAGAAACATAGGCTAGACATAAGTGAAACATGACAACAGAAACATAACCTAGACATGACAACAGGAACATGACCTAGACATGACAACAGAAACATGAGCTAGACATGACAGTTGAAACATGACCTAGATATGACAACAGCAACATAAGCTAGATACGACAAGTGCATATGACCTAGACATGACAACAGAAACATGAACTAGACATGACAAGTGAAACATAACCTAGGCATAAGTGAAACATGACCTAGACAAGACAACAGAAACATGACCTAGACATAAGTGAAACATGAGCTAGACATGACAACAGAAACATAAGCTAGACATGACAGTTGAAATATGACCTAGACACGACAGTTGAAATATGACCTAGACACGACAACTGAAACATAACCTGGACACGACAAGTGAATCTGACCTAGACATGACAACAGAAACATGAGCTAGACATGACAAGTGAAATATGACATAGACATGACAACAGAAACATGAGCTAGACATGACAATAGAAACGTGAGCTAGGCATGACAACAGAAACATGACCTAGACATGACAACAGAAACATGACCTAGACATGACAACAGAAACATGAGCTAGACATGACAACAGAAATATGACCTAGACATGATAACAGAAACATGACCTAGACATGACAACAGAAACATGAGCTAGACATGACAACAGAAACATGACCTAGACATGACAACAGAAACATGAGCTAGACATGACAGCAGAAACATGACCTAGACATGACAACAGAAACATGAGCTAGACCTGACAACAGAAACATGACCTAGACATGACAACAGAAACA
Source organism: Lampris incognitus (assembly GCF_029633865.1). NCBI lineage: Eukaryota > Metazoa > Chordata > Actinopteri > Lampriformes > Lampridae > Lampris > Lampris incognitus. Next base: position 483,248 of record NC_079230.1, on the reverse strand, counting down.
TGAGCTAGACATGACAACAGAAACATGACCTAGATATGACAATAGAAACATGACCTAGACATGACAACAGAAACATGACCTAGACATGACAACAGAAACATGAGCTAGACATGACAGTTGAAACATGGCCTAGATATGACAACAGCAACATAAGCTAGACACGACAAGTGAATCATGACCTAGACATGACAACAGAAACATGAGCTAGATATGACAACAGAAACTTAAGCTAGACACAAGTGAATATGACATAGACATGACACCAGAAACATGACCTAGACATAAGTGAAAAGTGACCTAGGCATAAGTGAAACATGACTAGACATGACAACAGAAACATGCCCTAGACATGACAACAGAAACATGAGCTAGACATGACAAAAGAAACATGAGCTGGACATGACAGTTGAAACATGACCTAGACATGACAACAGCAACATAAGCTAGATACGACAAGTGCATATGACCTAGACATGACAACAGAAACATGAACTAGACATGACAAGTGAAACATAACCTAGGCATAAGTGAAACATGACCTAGACATGACAACAGAAACATGACCTAGACATAAGTGAAACATGAGCTAGACATGACAACAGAAACATAAGCTAGACATGACAGTTGAAATATGACCTAGACACGACAGTTGAAATATGACCTAGACACGACAACTGAAACATAACCTGGACACGACAAGTGAATCTGACCTAGACATGACAACAGAAACATGAGCTAGACATGACAAGTGAAATATGACATAGACATGACAACAGAAACATGAGCTAGACATGACAATAGAAACGTGAGCTAGGCATGACAACAGAAACATGACCTAGACATGACAACAGAAACATGACCTAGACATGACAACAGAAACATGAGCTAGACATGACAACAGAAATATGACCTAGACATGATAACAGAAACATGACCTAGACATGACAACAGAAACATGAGCTAGACATGACAACAGAAACATGACCTAGACATGACAACAGAAACATGAGCTAGACATGACAGCAGAAACATGACCTAGACATGACAACAGAAACATGAGCTAGACCTGACAACAGAAACATGACCTAGACATGACAACAGAAACATGAGCTAGACATGACAACAGAAACATGACCTAGATATGACAATAGAAACATGACCTAGACATGACAACAGAAACATGACCTAGACATGACAACAGAAACATGAGCTAGACATGACAGTTGAAACATGGCCTAGATATGACAACAGCAACATAAGCTAGACACGACAAGTGAATCATGACCTAGACATGACAACAGAAACATGAGCTAGATATGACAACAGAAACATGACCTAGACATGACAACAGAAACATGACCTAGACATGACAGTTGAAACATGACCTAGACATGACAAATGCAACATAAGCTAGACACGACAATTGAATCATGACCTAGACAAGACAACAGAAACATGAGCTAGACATGACAACAGAAACATGACCTAGACATAAGTGAAACATGACCTAGACATGACAACAGAAACATGAGCTATACATGACAAGTGAAACTTAAGCTAGACACAAGTGAATATGACATAGACATGACACCAGAAACATGACCTAGACATAAGTGAAAAGTGACCTAGGCATAAGTGAAACATGACTAGACATGACAACAGAAACATGGCCTAGACATGACAACAGAAACATGGCCTAGACATGACAACAGAAACATGAGCTAGACATGACAAAAGAAACATGAGCTGGACATGACAGTTGAAACATGACCTAGACATGACAACAGCAAAATAAACTAGACACGACAAGTGAATCATGACCTAGACATGACAAGTGAAACATAACCTAGACATAAGTGAAACATGACCTAGACATGACAACAGAAACACGAGCTAGACATGACAAGTGAATCATGACCTATACATGACAACAGAAACATGACCTAGATATGACAAATAAAATATAACCCATACATGACAACACAAACATGACCTATATATGACAACGGAAACATAACCTTGACATGACAAGTGAATATGACCTAGACATGACAAGTGAAACATAACCTAGACATAAGTGAAACATGACCTAGACATGACAACAGAAACATGAGCTAGAGATGACAACTGAAACATGACCTAGACATGACAACAGAAACATGACCTAGACATGACAACAGAAACATAAGCTAGACATGACAACAGAAACATGAGCTAGACATGACAACAGAAACATAACCTAGACACGACAAGTGAATCTGACCTAGACATGACAACAGAAACTTAAGCTAGACATGACAATTGAATATGACCTAGACATGACAACAGAAACATAGGCAAGACATAAGTGAAACATGACAACAGAAACATAACCTAGACATGACAACAGGAACATGACCTAGACATGACAACAGAAACATGAGCTAGACATGACAGTTGAAACATGACCTAGATATGACAACAGCAACATAAGCTAGACACGACAAGTGCATATGACCTAGACATGACAACAGAAACATGAACTAGACATGACAAGTGAAACATAACCTAGACATAAGTGAAACATGACCTAGACATGACAACAGAAACGTGAGCTAGGCATGACAACAGAAACGTGAGCTAGGCATGACAACAGAAACATGACCTAGACATGACAACAGAAACATGACCTAGACATGACAACAGAAACATGAGCTAGACATGACAACAGAAACATGACCTAGACATGACAACAGAAACATGACCTAGACATGACAACAGAAACATGACCTAGACATGACAACAGAAACATGACCTAGATATGACAACAGAAACATGAGCTAGACATGACAACAGAAACATGAGCTAGACATGACAACAGAAACATGACCTAGACATGACAACAGAAACATGAGCTAGACATGACAACAGAAACATGACCTAGACATGACAGCAGAAACATGAGCTAGACATGACAGCAGAAACGTGACCTAGACATGACAGCAGAAACGTGACCTAGACATGACAACAGAAATGTGAGCTAGACCTGACAACAGAAACATGACCTAGACATAAGTGAAAAGTGACCTAGGCATAAGTGAAACATGACTAGACATGACAACAGAAACATGCCCTAGACATGACAACAGAAACATGAGCTAGACATGACAAAAGAAACATGAGCTGGACATGACAGTTGAAACATGACCTAGACATGACAACAGCAACATAAGCTAGATACGACAAGTGCATATGACCTAGACATGACAACAGAAACATGAACTAGACATGACAAGTGAAACATAACCTAGGCATAAGTGAAACATGACCTAGACATGACAACAGAAACATGACCTAGACATAAGTGAAACATGAGCTAGACATGACAACAGAAACATAAGCTAGACATGACAGTTGAAATATGACCTAGACACGACAGTTGAAATATGACCTAGACACGACAACTGAAACATAACCTGGACACGACAAGTGAATCTGACCTAGACATGACAACAGAAACATGAGCTAGACATGACAAGTGAAATATGACATAGACATGACAACAGAAACATGAGCTAGACATGACAATAGAAACGTGAGCTAGGCATGACAACAGAAACATGACCTAGACATGACAACAGAAACATGACCTAGACATGACAACAGAAACATGAGCTAGACATGACAACAGAAATATGACCTAGACATGATAACAGAAACATGACCTAGACATGACAACAGAAACATGAGCTAGACATGACAACAGAAACATGACCTAGACATGACAACAGAAACATGAGCTAGACATGACAGCAGAAACATGACCTAGACATGACAACAGAAACATGAGCTAGACCTGACAACAGAAACATGACCTAGACATGACAACAGAAACATGAGCTAGACATGACAACAGAAACATGACCTAGATATGACAATAGAAACATGACCTAGACATGACAACAGAAACATGACCTAGACATGACAACAGAAACATGAGCTAGACATGACAGTTGAAACATGGCCTAGATATGACAACAGCAACATAAGCTAGACACGACAAGTGAATCATGACCTAGACATGACAACAGAAACATGAGCTAGATATGACAACAGAAACATGACCTAGACATGACAACAGAAACATGACCTAGACATGACAGTTGAAACATGACCTAGACATGACAACTGCAACATAAGCTAGACACGACAATTGAATCATGACCTAGACAAGACAACAGATACATGAGCTAGACATGACAACAGAAACATGACCTAGACATAAGTGAAACATGACCTAGACATGACAACAGAAACATGAGCTATACATGACAAGTGAAACTTAAGCTAGACACAAGTGAATATGACATAGACATGACACCAGAAACATGACCTAGACATAAGTGAAAAGTGACCTAGGCATAAGTGAAACATGACTAGACATGACAACAGAAACATGGCCTAGACATGACAACAGAAACATGGCCTAGACATGACAACAGAAACATGAGCTAGACATGACAAAAGAAACATGAGCTGGACATGACAGTTGAAACATGACCTAGACATGACAACAGCAAAATAAACTAGACACGACAAGTGAATCATGACCTAGACATGACAAGTGAAACATAACCTAGACATAAGTGAAACATGACCTAGACATGACAACAGAAACACGAGCTAGACATGACAAGTGAATCATGACCTATACATGACAACAGAAACATGACCTAGATATGACAAATAAAATATAACCCATACATGACAACACAAACATGACCTAGATATGACAACGGAAACATAACCTTGACATGACAAGTGAATATGACCTAGACATGACAAGTGAAACATAACCTAGACATAAGTGAAACATGACCTAGACATGACAACAGAAACATGAGCTAGAGATGACAACTGAAACATGACCTAGACATGACAACAGAAACATGACCTAGACATGACAACAGAAACATAAGCTAGACATGACAACAGAAACATGAGCTAGACATGACAACAGAAACATAACCTAGACACGACAAGTGAATCTGACCTAGACATGACAACAGAAACTTAAGCTAGACATGACAATTGAATATGACCTAGACATGACAACAGAAACATAGGCAAGACATAAGTGAAACATGACAACAGAAACATAACCTAGACATGACAACAGGAACATGACCTAGACATGACAACAGAAACATGAGCTAGACATGACAGTTGAAACATGACCTAGATATGACAACAGCAACATAAGCTAGACACGACAAGTGCATATGACCTAGACATGACAACAGAAACATGAACTAGACATGACAAGTGAAACATAACCTAGACATAAGTGAAACATGACCTAGACATGACAACAGAAACGTGAGCTAGGCATGACAACAGAAACGTGAGCTAGGCATGACAACAGAAACATGACCTAGACATGACAACAGAAACATGACCTAGACATGACAACAGAAACATGAGCTAGACATGACAACAGAAACATGACCTAGACATGACAACAGAAACATGACCTAGACATGACAACAGAAACATGACCTAGACATGACAACAGAAACATGACCTAGATATGACAACAGAAACATGAGCTAGACATGACAACAGAAACATGAGCTAGACATGACAACAGAAACATGACCTAGACATGACAACAGAAACATGAGCTAGACATGACAACAGAAACATGACCTAGACATGACAGCAGAAACATGAGCTAGACATGACAGCAGAAACGTGACCTAGACATGACAGCAGAAACGTGACCTAGACATGACAACAGAAATGTGAGCTAGACCTGACAACAGAAACATGACCTAGACATGACAACAGAAACATGAGCTAGACATGACAACAGAAACATGACCTAGACATGACAACAGAAACATGAGCTAGACATGACAACAGAAACATGAGCTAGACATGACAGTTTAAACATGGCCTAGACATGACAACAGCAACATAAGTTAGACACGACAAGTGAATCATGACCTAGACATGACAACAGAAACATGAGCTAGATATGACAACAGAAACTTAAGCTAGACACAAGTGAATATGACATAGACATGACACCAGAAACATGACCTAGACATCAGTGAAAAGTGACCTAGGCATAAGTGAAACATGACTAGACATGACAACAGAAACATGGCCTAGACATGACAACAGAAACATGGCCTAGACATGACAACAGAAACATGAGCTAGACATGACAAAAGAAACATGAGCTGGACATGACAACAGAAACATGACCTAGACATGACAACAGAAACATGACCTAGACATGACAACAGAAACATGACCTAGACATGACAGTTGAAACATGACCTAGACATGACAACTGCAACATAAGCTAGACACGACAATTGAATCATGACCTAGACAAGACAACAGAAACATGAGCTAGACATGACAACAGAAACATGACCTAGACATAAGTGAAACATGACCTAGACATGACAACAGAAACATGAGCTATACATGACAAGTGAAACATGACCTAGACCTGACAACAGAAACATGACCTAGACATGACAAGTGAAACATAACCTAGACATAAGTGAAACATGACCTAGACATGACAACAGAAACATGAGCTAGACATGACAAGTGAATCATGACCTATACATGACAACAGAAACATGACCTAGACATGACAAATAAAATATAACTTATACATGACAACACAAACATGACCTAGATATGACAACGGAAACATAACCTTGACATGACAAGTGAATATGACCTAGACATGACAAGTGAAACATAACCTAGACATAAGTTAAACATGACCTAGACATGACAACAGAAACATGACCTAGAGATGACAACTGAAACATGAGCTAGACATGACAACAGCAAAATAAACTAGACACGACAAGTGAATCATGACCTAGACATGACAAGTGAAACATAACCTAGACATAAGTGAAACATGACCTAGACATGACAACAGAAACACGAGCTAGACATGACAAGTGAATCATGACCTATACATGACAACAGAAACATAACCTAGATATGACAAATAAAATATAACCCATACATGACAACACAAACATGACCTAGATATGACAACGGAAACATAACCTTGACATGACAAGTGAATATGACCTAGACATGACAAGTGAAACATAACCTAGACATAAGTGAAACATGACCTAGACATGACAACAGAAACATGAGCTAGAGATGACAACTGAAACATGACCTAGACATGACAACAGAAACATGACCTAGACATGACAACAGAAACATAAGCTAGACATGACAACAGAAACATGAGCTAGACATGACAACAGAAACATAACCTAGACACGACAAGTGAATCTGACCTAGACATGACAACAGAAACTTAAGCTAGACATGACAATTGAACATGACCTAGACATGACAACAGAAACATAGGCAAGACATAAGTGAAACATGACAACAGAAACATAACCTAGATATGACAACAGAAACATGAGCTAGACATGACAACAGAAACATGAGCTAGACATGACAACAGAAACATGACCTAGACATGACAACAGAAACATGAGCTAGACATGACAACAGAAACATGACCTAGACATGACAGCAGAAACATGAGCTAGACATGACAGCAGAAACGTGACCTAGACATGACAGCAGAAACGTGACCTAGACATGACAACAGAAATGTGAGCTAGACCTGACAACAGAAACATGACCTAGACATGACAACAGAAACATGAGCTAGACATGACAACAGAAACATGACCTAGACATGACAACAGAAACATGAGCTAGACATGACAACAGAAACATGAGCTAGACATGACAGTTTAAACATGGCCTAGACATGACAACAGCAACATAAGTTAGACACGACAAGTGAATCATGACCTAGACATGACAACAGAAACATGAGCTAGATATGACAACAGAAACTTAAGCTAGACACAAGTGAATATGACATAGACATGACACCAGAAACATGACCTAGACATCAGTGAAAAGTGACCTAGGCATAAGTGAAACATGACTAGACATGACAACAGAAACATGGCCTAGACATGACAACAGAAACATGGCCTAGACATGACAACAGAAACATGAGCTAGACATGACAAAAGAAACATGAGCTGGACATGACAACAGAAACATGACCTAGACATGACAACAGAAACATGACCTAGACATGACAACAGAAACATGACCTAGACATGACAGTTGAAACATGACCTAGACATGACAACTGCAACATAAGCTAGACACGACAATTGAATCATGACCTAGAGAAGACAACAGAAACATGAGCTAGACATGACAACAGAAACATGACCTAGACATAAGTGAAACATGACCTAGACATGACAACAGAAACATGAGCTATACATGACAAGTGAAACATGACCTAGACCTGACAACAGAAACATGACCTAGACATGACAAGTGAAACATAACCTAGACATAAGTGAAACATGACCTAGACATGACAACAGAAACATGAGCTAGACATGACAAGTGAATCATGACCTATACATGACAACAGAAACATGACCTAGACATGACAAATAAAATATAACTTATACATGACAACACAAACATGACCTAGATATGACAACGGAAACATAACCTTGACATGACAAGTGAATATGACCTAGACATGACAAGTGAAACATAACCTAGACATAAGTTAAACATGACCTAGACATGACAACAGAAACATGACCTAGAGATGACAACTGAAACATGAGCTAGACATGACAACAGAAACATGACCTAGACATGACAAATAAAATATAACTTATACATGACAACACAAACATGACCTAGATATGACAACGGAAACATAACCTTGACATGACAAGTGAATATGACCTAGACATGACAAGTGAAACATAACCTAGACATAAGTTAAACATGACCTAGACATGACAACAGAAACATGACCTAGACATGACAACAGAAACATGAGCTAGACATGACAACAGAAATATGACCTAGACATGATAACAGAAACATGACCTAGACATGACAACAGAAACATGAGCTAGACATGACAACAGAAACATGACCTAGACATGACAACAGAAACATGAGCTAGACATGACAGCAGAAACATGACCTAGACATGACAACAGAAACATGAGCTAGACCTGACAACAGAAACATGACCTAGACATGACAACAGAAACATGAGCTAGACATGACAACAGAAACATGACCTAGATATGACAATAGAAACATGACCTAGACATGACAACAGAAACATGACCTAGACATGACAACAGAAACATGAGCTAGACATGACAGTTGAAACATGGCCTAGATATGACAACAGCAACATAAGCTAGACACGACAAGTGAATCATGACCTAGACATGACAACAGAAACATGAGCTAGATATGACAACAGAAACATGACCTAGACATGACAACAGAAACATGACCTAGACATGACAGTTGAAACATGACCTAGACATGACAACTGCAACATAAGCTAGACACGACAATTGAATCATGACCTAGACAAGACAACAGAAACATGAGCTAGACATGACAACAGAAACATGACCTAGACATAAGTGAAACATGACCTAGACATGACAACAGAAACATGAGCTATACATGACAAGTGAAACTTAAGCTAGACACAAGTGAATATGACATAGACATGACACCAGAAACATGACCTAGACATAAGTGAAAAGTGACCTAGGCATAAGTGAAACATGACTAGACATGACAACAGAAACATGGCCTAGACATGACAACAGAAACATGGCCTAGACATGACAACAGAAACATGAGCTAGACATGACAAAAGAAACATGAGCTGGACATGACAGTTGAAACATGACCTAGACATGACAACAGCAAAATAAACTAGACACGACAAGTGAATCATGACCTAGACATGACAAGTGAAACATAACCTAGACATAAGTGAAACATGACCTAGACATGACAACAGAAACACGAGCTAGACATGACAAGTGAATCATGACCTATACATGACAACAGAAACATGACCTAGATATGACAAATAAAATATAACCCATACATGACAACACAAACATGACCTAGATATGACAACGGAAACATAACCTTGACATGACAAGTGAATATGACCTAGACATGACAAGTGAAACATAACCTAGACATAAGTGAAACATGACCTAGACATGACAACAGAAACATGAGCTAGAGATGACAACTGAAACATGACCTAGACATGACAACAGAAACATGACCTAGACATGACAACAGAAACATAAGCTAGACATGACAACAGAAACATGAGCTAGACATGACAACAGAAACATAACCTAGACACGACAAGTGAATCTGACCTAGACATGACAACAGAAACTTAAGCTAGACATGACAATTGAATATGACCTAGACATGACAACAGAAACATAGGCAAGACATAAGTGAAACATGACAACAGAAACATAACCTAGACATGACAACAGGAACATGACCTAGACATGACAACAGAAACATGAGCTAGACATGACAGTTGAAACATGACCTAGATATGACAACAGCAACATAAGCTAGACACGACAAGTGCATATGACCTAGACATGACAACAGAAACATGAACTAGACATGACAAGTGAAACATAACCTAGACATAAGTGAAACATGACCTAGACATGACAACAGAAACGTGAGCTAGGCATGACAACAGAAACGTGAGCTAGGCATGACAACAGAAACATGACCTAGACATGACAACAGAAACATGACCTAGACATGACAACAGAAACATGAGCTAGACATGACAACAGAAACATGACCTAGACATGACAACAGAAACATGACCTAGACATGACAACAGAAACATGACCTAGACATGACAACAGAAACATGACCTAGATATGACAACAGAAACATGAGCTAGACATGACAACAGAAACATGAGCTAGACATGACAACAGAAACATGACCTAGACATGACAACAGAAACATGAGCTAGACATGACAACAGAAACATGACCTAGACATGACAGCAGAAACATGAGCTAGACATGACAGCAGAAACGTGACCTAGACATGACAGCAGAAACGTGACCTAGACATGACAACAGAAATGTGAGCTAGACCTGACAACAGAAACATGACCTAGACATGACAACAGAAACATGAGCTAGACATGACAACAGAAACATGACCTAGACATGACAACAGAAACATGAGCTAGACATGACAACAGAAACATGAGCTAGACATGACAGTTTAAACATGGCCTAGACATGACAACAGCAACATAAGTTAGACACGACAAGTGAATCATGACCTAGACATGACAACAGAAACATGAGCTAGATATGACAACAGAAACTTAAGCTAGACACAAGTGAATATGACATAGACATGACACCAGAAACATGACCTAGACATCAGTGAAAAGTGACCTAGGCATAAGTGAAACATGACTAGACATGACAACAGAAACATGGCCTAGACATGACAACAGAAACATGGCCTAGACATGACAACAGAAACATGAGCTAGACATGACAAAAGAAACATGAGCTGGACATGACAACAGAAACATGACCTAGACATGACAACAGAAACATGACCTAGACATGACAACAGAAACATGACCTAGACATGACAGTTGAAACATGACCTAGACATGACAACTGCAACATAAGCTAGACACGACAATTGAATCATGACCTAGACAAGACAACAGAAACATGAGCTAGACATGACAACAGAAACATGACCTAGACATAAGTGAAACATGACCTAGACATGACAACAGAAACATGAGCTATACATGACAAGTGAAACATGACCTAGACCTGACAACAGAAACATGACCTAGACATGACAAGTGAAACATAACCTAGACATAAGTGAAACATGACCTAGACATGACAACAGAAACATGAGCTAGACATGACAAGTGAATCATGACCTATACATGACAACAGAAACATGACCTAGACATGACAAATAAAATATAACTTATACATGACAACACAAACATGACCTAGATATGACAACGGAAACATAACCTTGACATGACAAGTGAATATGACCTAGACATGACAAGTGAAACATAACCTAGACATAAGTTAAACATGACCTAGACATGACAACAGAAACATGACCTAGAGATGACAACTGAAACATGAGCTAGACATGACAACAGAAACATGACCTAGACATGACAACAGAAACATAAGCTAGACATGACAACAGAAACATGAGCTAGACATGACAACAGAAACATAACCTAGACACGACAAGTGAATCTGACCTAGACATGACAACAGAAACTTAAGCTAGACATGACAATTGAATATGACCTAGACATGACAACAGAAACATAGGCTAGACATAAGTGATACATGACAACAGAAACATAACCTAGACATGACAACAGAAACATGAGCTAGACATGACAGTTGAAACATGACCTAGATATGACAACAGCAACATAAGGTAGATACGACAAGTGCATATGACCTAGACATGACAACAGAAACATGAACTAGACATGACAAGTGAAACATAACCTAGGCATAAGTGAAACATGACCTAGACATGACAACAGAAACATGACCTAGACATAAGTGAAACATGAGCTAGACATGACAACAGAAACATAAGCTAGACATAAGTGAAACATGAGCTAGACATGACAACAGAAACATAAGCTAGACATGACAGTTGAAATATGACCTAGACACGACAGTTGAAATATGACCTAGACACGACAACTGAAACATAACCTGGACACGACAAGTGAATCTGAACTAGACATGACAACAGAAACATGAGCTAGACATGACAAGTGAAATATGACATAGACATGACAACAGAAACATGAGCTAGACATGACAACAGAAACGTGAGCTAGGCATGACAACAGAAACATGACCTAGACATGACAACAGAAACATGAGCTAGATATGACAACAGAAACATGACCTAGACATGACAACAGAAACATGACCTAGACATGACAACAGAAACATGACCTAGACATGACAACAGAAACATGAGCTAGACATGACAACAGAAACATGACCTAGACATGACAACAGAAACATGAGCTAGACATGACAGCAGAAACATGACCTAGACATGACAACAGAAACATGAGGTAGACCTGACAACAGAAACATGACCTAGACATGACAACAGAAACATGAGCTAGACATGACAACAGAAACATGACCTAGACATGACAACAGAAACATGACCTAGACATGACAACAGAAACATGACCTAGACATGACAAAAGTGAAACATGAGCTAGACATGACAGTTGAAACATGGCCTAGACATGACAACAGCAACATAAGCTAGACACGACAAGTGAATCATGACCTAGACATGACAACAGAAACATGAGCTAGATATGACAACAGAAACTTAAGCTAGACACAAGTGAATATGACATAGACATGACACCAGAAACATGACCTAGACATAAGTGAAAAGTGACCTAGGCATAAGTGAAACATGACTAGACATGACAACAGAAACATGGCCTAGACATGACAACAGAAACATGGCCTAGACATGACAGCAGAAACATGAGCTAGACATGACAAAAGAAACATGAGCTGGACATGACAACAGAAACATGACCTAGACATGACAACAGAAACATGAGCTAGACATGACAAAAGAAACTTGAGCTGGACATGACAACAGAAACATGAGCTGGACATGACAACAGAAACATGACCTAGACATGACAACAGAAACATGACCTAGACATGACAACAGAAACATGACCTAGACATGACAGTTGAAACATGACCTAGACATGACAACAGCAACATAAGCTAGACACGACAAGTGAATCATGACCTAGACAAGACAACAGAAACATGACCTAGACATGACAAGTGAAACATAACCTAGACATAAGTGAAACATGACCTAGACATGACAACAGAAACATGAGCTATACATGACAAGTGAAACATGACCTAGACCTGACAACAGAAACATGACCTAGACATGACAAGTGAAACATAACGTAGACATAAGTGAAACATGACCTAGACATGACAACAGAAACATGAGCAAGACATGACAAGTGAATCATGACCTATACATGACAACAGAAACATGACCTAGACATGACAAATAAAATATAACCTATATATGGCAACACAAACATGACCTAGACATGACAAGTGAAACATAACCTAGACATAAGTGAAACATGACCTAGACATGACAACAGAAACATGACCTAGAGATGACAACTGAAACATGAGCTAGACATGACAACAGAAACATGACCTAGACATGACAACAGAAACATAAGCTAGACATGACAACAGAAACATGAGCTAGACATGACAACAGAAACATAACCTAGACACGACAAGTGAATCTGACCTAGACATGACAACAGAAACTTAAGCTAGACATGACAAGTGAATATGACCTAGACATGACAACAGAAACATAGGCTAGACATAAGTGAAACATGACAACAGAAACATAACCTAGACATGACAACAGGAACATGACCTAGACATGACAACAGAAACATTAGCTAGACATGACAGTTGAAACATGACCTAGATATGACAACAGCAACATAAGCTAGACACGACAAGTGCATATGACCTAGACATGACAACAGAAACATGAACTAGACATGACAAGTGAAACATAACCTAGACATAAGTGAAACATGACCTAGACATGACAACAGAAACATGACCTAGACATAAGTGAAACATGAGCTAGACATGACAACAGAAACATAAGCTAGACATAAGTGAAACATGAGCTAGACATGAAAAGAGAAACATAAGCTAGACATGACAGTTGAAATATGACCTAGACACGACAGTTGAAATATGACCTAGACACGACAACTGAAACATAACCTGGACACGACAAGTGAATCTGACCTAGACATGACAACAGAAACATAAGCTAGACACGACAAGTGAATATAACCTAGACATGACAACAGAAACATAAGCTAGACATAAGTGAAACATGACAACAGAAACATAACCTAGACATAAGTGAAACATGACCTAGACATGACAACAGAAACATGACCTAGACATGAAAACTGAAACATGAGCTAGACATGACAACAGAAACATGACCTAGACATGACAACGGAAACATGACCTAGACATGACAACAGAAACATGACCTAGATATGACAACAGAAACATGACCTAGACATGAAAACTGAAACATGAGCTAGACATGACAACAGAAACATGACCTAGACATGACAACAGAAACATGAGCTAGATATGACAACAGAAACATGACCTAGACATGACAACAGAAACATGACCTAGACATGACAACAGAAACATGACCTAGACATGACAACAGAAACATGAGCTAGACATGACAACAGAAACATGACCTAGACATGACAACAGAAACATGAGCTAGACATGACAGCAGAAACATGACCTAGACATGACAACAGAAACATGAGGTAGACCTGACAACAGAAACATGACCTAGACATGACAACAGAAACATGAGCTAGACATGACAACAGAAACATGACCTAGACATGACAACAGAAACATGACCTAGACATGACAACAGAAACATGACCTAGACATGACAAAAGTGAAACATGAGCTAGACATGACAGTTGAAACATGGCCTAGACATGACAACAGCAACATAAGCTAGACACGACAAGTGAATCATGACCTAGACATGACAACAGAAACATGAGCTAGATATGACAACAGAAACTTAAGCTAGACACAAGTGAATATGACATAGACATGACACCAGAAACATGACCTAGACATAAGTGAAAAGTGACCTAGGCATAAGTGAAACATGACTAGACATGACAACAGAAACATGGCCTAGACATGACAACAGAAACATGGCCTAGACATGACAGCAGAAACATGAGCTAGACATGACAAAAGAAACATGAGCTGGACATGACAACAGAAACATGACCTAGACATGACAACAGAAACATGAGCTAGACATGACAAAAGAAACTTGAGCTGGACATGACAACAGAAACATGAGCTGGACATGACAACAGAAACATGACCTAGACATGACAACAGAAACATGACCTAGACATGACAACAGAAACATGACCTAGACATGACAGTTGAAACATGACCTAGACATGACAACAGCAACATAAGCTAGACACGACAAGTGAATCATGACCTAGACAAGACAACAGAAACATGACCTAGACATGACAAGTGAAACATAACCTAGACATAAGTGAAACATGACCTAGACATGACAACAGAAACATGAGCTATACATGACAAGTGAAACATGACCTAGACCTGACAACAGAAACATGACCTAGACATGACAAGTGAAACATAACGTAGACATAAGTGAAACATGACCTAGACATGACAACAGAAACATGAGCAAGACATGACAAGTGAATCATGACCTATACATGACAACAGAAACATGACCTAGACATGACAAATAAAATATAACCTATATATGGCAACACAAACATGACCTAGACATGACAAGTGAAACATAACCTAGACATAAGTGAAACATGACCTAGACATGACAACAGAAACATGACCTAGAGATGACAACTGAAACATGAGCTAGACATGACAACAGAAACATGACCTAGACATGACAACAGAAACATAAGCTAGACATGACAACAGAAACATGAGCTAGACATGACAACAGAAACATAACCTAGACACGACAAGTGAATCTGACCTAGACATGACAACAGAAACTTAAGCTAGACATGACAAGTGAATATGACCTAGACATGACAACAGAAACATAGGCTAGACATAAGTGAAACATGACAACAGAAACATAACCTAGACATGACAACAGGAACATGACCTAGACATGACAACAGAAACATTAGCTAGACATGACAGTTGAAACATGACCTAGATATGACAACAGCAACATAAGCTAGACACGACAAGTGCATATGACCTAGACATGACAACAGAAACATGAACTAGACATGACAAGTGAAACATAACCTAGACATAAGTGAAACATGACCTAGACATGACAACAGAAACATGACCTAGACATAAGTGAAACATGAGCTAGACATGACAACAGAAACATAAGCTAGACATAAGTGAAACATGAGCTAGACATGAAAAGAGAAACATAAGCTAGACATGACAGTTGAAATATGACCTAGACACGACAGTTGAAATATGACCTAGACACGACAACTGAAACATAACCTGGACACGACAAGTGAATCTGACCTAGACATGACAACAGAAACATAAGCTAGACACGACAAGTGAATATAACCTAGACATGACAACAGAAACATAAGCTAGACATAAGTGAAACATGACAACAGAAACATAACCTAGACATAAGTGAAACATGACCTAGACATGACAACAGAAACATGACCTAGACATGAAAACTGAAACATGAGCTAGACATGACAACAGAAACATGACCTAGACATGACAACGGAAACATGACCTAGACATGACAACAGAAACATGACCTAGATATGACAACAGAAACATGACCTAGACATGAAAACTGAAACATGAGCTAGACATGACAACAGAAACATGACCTAGACATGACAACAGAAACATGACCTAGACATGAAAACTGAAACATGACCTAAACATAAGTGAAACATGAGCTGGATATGACAACAGAAACATGACCTTGACATGACAACTGAAACATGAGCTATACATGACAACAGAAACATGAGCTAGACATGACAACAGAAACATGACCTAGATATGACAACAGAAACTTAAGCTAGACACGACAAGTGAATATAACCTAGACATGACAACAGAAACATAAGCTAGACATAAGTGAAACATGACAACAGAAACATAACCTAGACATAAGTGAAACATGAGCTAGACATGACAACAGAAACATGACCTAGACATGACAACTGAAACATGAGCTAGACATGACAACAGAAACATGAACTAGACATGACAACAGAAACATGACCTAGACATGACAACAGAAACAAGACCTAGACATAAGTGAAACATGAGCTAGACATGACAACGGAAACATATGCTAGACATGACAGTTGAAATATGACCTAGACATGACAACAGAAACATAAGCTGGACACGACAAGTGAATCTGACCTAGACATGCCAACAGAAACTTAAGCTAGACACGACAAGTGAATATAACCTAGACATGACAACAGAAACATAAGCTAGACATAAGTGAAACATGACAACAGAAACATGACCTAGACATAAGTGAAACATGAGCTAGACATGACAACAGAAACATGAGCTAGACATGACAACAGAAACATGAGCTAGACATGGCAACAGAAACATGACCTAGACATGACAACAGAAACATGACCTAGATATGACAACAGAAACATGACCTAGACATGACAACAGAAACATAACCTAGACATAAGTGAAACATGAGCTAGACATGACAACAGAAACATGACCTAGAAATGACAACAGAAACATGAGCTAGACATGACAACAGAAACATGACATAGACATAAGTGAAACATGAGCTAGACATGACAACAGAAACATAAGCTAGACATGACAGTTGAAATATGACCTAGACACGACAACAGAAACATAAGCTGGACACGACAAGTGAATCTGACCTAGACATGACAACAGAAACATAACCTAGACAGAAGTGAAACATGACCTAGACATGACAACAGAAACATGAGATAGACATGACAACAGAAACATGAGCTAGACATGACAACAGAAGCATAACCTAGACATAAGTGAAACATGACTAGACATGACAACAGAAACATGACCTAGACATGACAACAGAAACATGACCTAGACATGACAACAGAAACATGAGCTAGACATGACAGTTGAAATATGACCTAGACATGACAACAGAAACATAAGCTAGACACGACAAGTTAATATGACCTAGACATGACAATTGAAACATGACCTAGATATAAGTGAAACATTACCTAGACATGACAACAGAAACATAAGCTAGAAACGACAAGCGCATATGACCTAGACATGACAACAGAAACATGACCTAGACATGACAACTGAAACATGACCTAGACATGACAACAGAAACATAAGCTAGACACGACAAGTTAATATGACCTAGACATGACAATTGAAACATAACCTAGATATAAGTGAAACATGACCTAGACATGACAACATAAACATAAGCTAGAAACGACAAGTGCATATGACCTAGACATGACAACAGAAACATGACGTAGACATGACAACTGAAACATAACTTAGACATAAGTGAAACATGACCTAGACATGACAACAGAAACATGAGCTATACATGACAAGTGAAACATGACCTAGACCTGACAACAGAAACATGACCTAGACATGACAAGTGAAACATAACGTAGACATAAGTGAAACATGACCTAGACATGACAACAGAAACATGAGCAAGACATGACAAGTGAATCATGACCTATACATGACAACAGAAACATGACCTAGACATGACAAATAAAATATAACCTATATATGGCAACACAAACATGACCTAGACATGACAAGTGAAACATAACCTAGACATAAGTGAAACATGACCTAGACATGACAACAGAAACATGACCTAGAGATGACAACTGAAACATGAGCTAGACATGACAACAGAAACATGACCTAGACATGACAACAGAAACATAAGCTAGACATGACAACAGAAACATGAGCTAGACATGACAACAGAAACATAACCTAGACACGACAAGTGAATCTGACCTAGACATGACAACAGAAACTTAAGCTAGACATGACAAGTGAATATGACCTAGACATGACAACAGAAACATAGGCTAGACATAAGTGAAACATGACAACAGAAACATAACCTAGACATGACAACAGGAACATGACCTAGACATGACAACAGAAACATTAGCTAGACATGACAGTTGAAACATGACCTAGATATGACAACAGCAACATAAGCTAGACACGACAAGTGCATATGACCTAGACATGACAACAGAAACATGAACTAGACATGACAAGTGAAACATAACCTAGACATAAGTGAAACATGACCTAGACATGACAACAGAAACATGACCTAGACATAAGTGAAACATGAGCTAGACATGACAACAGAAACATAAGCTAGACATAAGTGAAACATGAGCTAGACATGAAAAGAGAAACATAAGCTAGACATGACAGTTGAAATATGACCTAGACACGACAGTTGAAATATGACCTAGACACGACAACTGAAACATAACCTGGACACGACAAGTGAATCTGACCTAGACATGACAACAGAAACATAAGCTAGACACGACAAGTGAATATAACCTAGACATGACAACAGAAACATAAGCTAGACATAAGTGAAACATGACAACAGAAACATAACCTAGACATAAGTGAAACATGACCTAGACATGACAACAGAAAAATGACCTAGACATGAAAACTGAAACATGAGCTAGACATGACAACAGAAACATGACCTAGACATGACAACAGAAACATGACCTAGACATGACAACAGAAACATGACCTAGATATGACAACTGAAACATGAGCTAGACATGACAACAGAAACATGAACTAGACATGACAACAGAAACATGACCTAGACATGACAACAGAAACAAGACCTAGACATAAGTGAAACATGAGCTAGACATGACAACGGAAACATATGCTAGACATGACAGTTGAAATATGACCTAGACATGACAACAGAAACATAAGCTGGACACGACAAGTGAATCTGACCTAGACATGCCAACAGAAACTTAAGCTAGACACGACAAGTGAATATAACCTAGACATGACAACAGAAACATAAGCTAGACATAAGTGAAACATGACAACAGAAACATGACCTAGACATAAGTGAAACATGAGCTAGACATGACAACAGAAACATGAGCTAGACATGACAACAGAAACATGAGCTAGACATGGCAACAGAAACATGACCTAGACATGACAACAGAAACATGACCTAGATATGACAACAGAAACATGACCTAGACATGACAACAGAAACATAACCTAGACATAAGTGAAACATGAGCTAGACATGACAACAGAAACATGACCTAGAAATGACAACAGAAACATGAGCTAGACATGACAACAGAAACATGACATAGACATAAGTGAAACATGAGCTAGACATGACAACAGAAACATAAGCTAGACATGACAGTTGAAATATGACCTAGACACGACAACAGAAACATAAGCTGGACACGACAAGTGAATCTGACCTAGACATGACAACAGAAACATAACCTAGACAGAAGTGAAACATGACCTAGACATGACAACAGAAACATGAGATAGACATGACAACAGAAACATGAGCTAGACATGACAACAGAAGCATAACCTAGACATAAGTGAAACATGACTAGACATGACAACAGAAACATGACCTAGACATGACAACAGAAACATGACCTAGACATGACAACAGAAACATGAGCTAGACATGACAGTTGAAATATGACCTAGACATGACAACAGAAACATAAGCTAGACACGACAAGTTAATATGACCTAGACATGACAATTGAAACATGACCTAGATATAAGTGAAACATTACCTAGACATGACAACAGAAACATAAGCTAGAAACGACAAGCGCATATGACCTAGACATGACAACAGAAACATGACCTAGACATGACAACTGAAACATGACCTAGACATGACAACAGAAACATAAGCTAGACACGACAAGTTAATATGACCTAGACATGACAATTGAAACATAACCTAGATATAAGTGAAACATGACCTAGACATGACAACATAAACATAAGCTAGAAACGACAAGTGCATATGACCTAGACATGACAACAGAAACATGACGTAGACATGACAACTGAAACATAACTTAGACATAAGTGAAACATGACCTAGACATGACAACAGAAACATGAGCTATACATGACAAGTGAAACATGACCTAGACCTGACAACAGAAACATGACCTAGACATGACAAGTGAAACATAACGTAGACATAAGTGAAACATGACCTAGACATGACAACAGAAACATGAGCAAGACATGACAAGTGAATCATGACCTATACATGACAACAGAAACATGACCTAGACATGACAAATAAAATATAACCTATATATGGCAACACAAACATGACCTAGACATGACAAGTGAAACATAACCTAGACATAAGTGAAACATGACCTAGACATGACAACAGAAACATGACCTAGAGATGACAACTGAAACATGAGCTAGACATGACAACAGAAACATGACCTAGACATGACAACAGAAACATAAGCTAGACATGACAACAGAAACATGAGCTAGACATGACAACAGAAACATAACCTAGACACGACAAGTGAATCTGACCTAGACATGACAACAGAAACTTAAGCTAGACATGACAAGTGAATATGACCTAGACATGACAACAGAAACATAGGCTAGACATAAGTGAAACATGACAACAGAAACATAACCTAGACATGACAACAGGAACATGACCTAGACATGACAACAGAAACATTAGCTAGACATGACAGTTGAAACATGACCTAGATATGACAACAGCAACATAAGCTAGACACGACAAGTGCATATGACCTAGACATGACAACAGAAACATGAACTAGACATGACAAGTGAAACATAACCTAGACATAAGTGAAACATGACCTAGACATGACAACAGAAACATGACCTAGACATAAGTGAAACATGAGCTAGACATGACAACAGAAACATAAGCTAGACATAAGTGAAACATGAGCTAGACATGAAAAGAGAAACATAAGCTAGACATGACAGTTGAAATATGACCTAGACACGACAGTTGAAATATGACCTAGACACGACAACTGAAACATAACCTGGACACGACAAGTGAATCTGACCTAGACATGACAACAGAAACATAAGCTAGACACGACAAGTGAATATAACCTAGACATGACAACAGAAACATAAGCTAGACATAAGTGAAACATGACAACAGAAACATAACCTAGACATAAGTGAAACATGACCTAGACATGACAACAGAAAAATGACCTAGACATGAAAACTGAAACATGAGCTAGACATGACAACAGAAACATGACCTAGACATGACAACAGAAACATGACCTAGACATGACAACAGAAACATGACCTAGATATGACAACAGAAACATGACCTAGACATGAAAACTGAAACATGAGCTAGACATGACAACAGAAACATGACCTAGACATGACAACAGAAACATGACCTAGACATGACAACAGAAACATGACCTAGACATGAAAACTGAAACATGACCTAAACATAAGTGAAACATGAGCTGGATATGACAACAGAAACATGACCTTGACATGACAACTGAAACATGAGCTATACATGACAACAGAAACATGAGCTAGACATGACAACAGAAACATGACCTAGATATGACAACAGAAACTTAAGCTAGACACGACAAGTGAATATAACCTAGACATGACAACAGAAACATAAGCTAGACATAAGTGAAACATGACAACAGAAACATAACCTAGACATAAGTGAAACATGAGCTAGACATGACAACAGAAACATGACCTAGACATGACAACTGAAACATGAGCTAGACATGACAACAGAAACATGAACTAGACATGACAACAGAAACATGACCTAGACATGACAACAGAAACAAGACCTAGACATAAGTGAAACATGAGCTAGACATGACAACGGAAACATATGCTAGACATGACAGTTGAAATATGACCTAGACATGACAACAGAAACATAAGCTGGACACGACAAGTGAATCTGACCTAGACATGCCAACAGAAACTTAAGCTAGACACGACAAGTGAATATAACCTAGACATGACAACAGAAACATAAGCTAGACATAAGTGAAACATGACAACAGAAACATGACCTAGACATAAGTGAAACATGAGCTAGACATGACAACAGAAACATGAGCTAGACATGACAACAGAAACATGAGCTAGACATGGCAACAGAAACATGACCTAGACATGACAACAGAAACATGACCTAGATATGACAACAGAAACATGACCTAGACATGACAACAGAAACATAACCTAGACATAAGTGAAACATGAGCTAGACATGACAACAGAAACATGACCTAGAAATGACAACAGAAACATGAGCTAGACATGACAACAGAAACATGACATAGACATAAGTGAAACATGAGCTAGACATGACAACAGAAACATAAGCTAGACATGACAGTTGAAATATGACCTAGACACGACAACAGAAACATAAGCTGGACACGACAAGTGAATCTGACCTAGACATGACAACAGAAACATAACCTAGACAGAAGTGAAACATGACCTAGACATGACAACAGAAACATGAGATAGACATGACAACAGAAACATGAGCTAGACATGACAACAGAAGCATAACCTAGACATAAGTGAAACATGACTAGACATGACAACAGAAACATGACCTAGACATGACAACAGAAACATGACCTAGACATGACAACAGAAACATGAGCTAGACATGACAGTTGAAATATGACCTAGACATGACAACAGAAACATAAGCTAGACACGACAAGTTAATATGACCTAGACATGACAATTGAAACATGACCTAGATATAAGTGAAACATTACCTAGACATGACAACAGAAACATAAGCTAGAAACGACAAGCGCATATGACCTAGACATGACAACAGAAACATGACCTAGACATGACAACTGAAACATGACCTAGACATGACAACAGAAACATAAGCTAGACACGACAAGTTAATATGACCTAGACATGACAATTGAAACATAACCTAGATATAAGTGAAACATGACCTAGACATGACAACATAAACATAAGCTAGAAACGACAAGTGCATATGACCTAGACATGACAACAGAAACATGACGTAGACATGACAACTGAAACATAACTTAGACATAAGTGAAACATGACGTAGACATGACAACAGAAACATGACCCAGACATGACAACAGAAACATGAGCTAGACATCACAACAGAAACATGAGCTAGACATGACAACAGAAACATGACCTAGACATGACAAGTGAAAAATGACCCAGACATGACAAGTGAAATATGACCTAGACATGGCAACAGAAAAACGACCTAGACATGACAAGTGAATATGACCTAGACATGACAAGTGAAACATAACCTAGACATAAGTGAAACATGACCTAGACATGAACAGAAACATGACCTAGAGATGACAACTGAAACATGAGCTAGACATGACAACAGAAACATGACCTAGACATGACAACAGAAACATAAGCTAGACATGACAACAGAAACATGAGCTAGACATGACAACAGAAACATGACCTAGAGATGACAACAGAAACATGACCTAGACATGACAACTGAAATATGACCTAGACATGACAACAGAAACATGAGCTAGACATGACAGTTGAAATATGACCTAGACATGACAACAGAAACATAAGCTAGACACGACAAGTTAATATGACCTAGACATGACAATTGAAACATAACCTAGATATAAGTGAAACATGACCTACTCATGACAACATAAACATAAGCTAGAAACGACAAGTGCATATGACCTAGACATGACAACAGAAACATGACGTAGACATGACAACTGAAACATAACTTAGACATAAGTGAAACATGACCCAGACATGACAACAGAAACATGACCCAGACATGACAACAGAAACATGAGCTATACATCACAACAGAAACATGAGCTAGACATGACAACAGAAACATGACCTAGACATGACAAGTGAAAAATGACCCAGACATGACAAGTGAAATATGACCTAGACATGGCAACAGAAAAACGACCTAGACATGACAAGTGAATATGACCTAGACATGACAAGTGAAACATAACCTAGACATAAGTGAAACATGACCTAGACATGACAACAGAAACATGACCTAGAGATGACAACTGAAACATGACCTAGACATGACAACAGAAACATAAGCTAGACATGACAACAGAAACATGAGCTAGACATGACAACAGAAACATAACCTAGACACGACAAGTGAATCTGACCTAGACATGACAACAGACACTTAAGCTAGAAATGACAAGTGAATATGACCTAGACATGACAACAGAAACGTAGGCTAGACATAAGTGAAACATGACAACAGAAACATAACCTAGACATGACAACAGGAACATGACCTAGACATGACAACAGAAACATTAGCTAGACATGACAGTTGAAACATGACCTAGATATGACAACAGCAACATAAGCTAGACATGACAAGTGCATATGACCTAGACATGACAACAGAAACATGAACTAGACATGACAAGTGAAATATAACGTTGACATAAGTGAAACATGACCTAGACATGACAACAGAAACATGACCTAGACATAAGTGAAACATGACCTAGAGATGACAACAGAAACATGACCTAGACATGACAACTGAAATATGAGCTAGACATGACAACAGAAACATGAGCTAGACATGACAGTTGAAATATGACCTAGACATGACAACAGAAACATAAGCTAGACACGACAAGTTAATATGACCTAGACATGACAATTGAAACATAACCTAGATATAAGTGAAACATGACCTAGACATGACAACATAAACATAAGCTAGAAACGACAAGTGCATATGACCTAGACATGACAACAGAAACATGACGTAGACATGACAACTGAAACATAACTTAGACATAAGTGAAACATGACCTAGACATGACAACAGAAACATGACCCAGACATGACAACAGAAACATGAGCTAGACATCACAACAGAAACATGAGCTAGACATGACAACAGAAACATGACCTAGACATGACAAGTGAAAAATGACCCAGACATGACAAGTGAAATATGACCTAGACATGGCAACAGAAAAACGACCTAGACATGACAAGTGAATATGACCTAGACATGACAAGTGAAACATAACCTAGACATAAGTGAAACATGACCTAGACATGAACAGAAACATGACCTAGAGATGACAACTGAAACATGAGCTAGACATGACAACAGAAACCTGACCTAGACATGACAACAGAAACATAAGCTAGACATGACAACAGAAACATGAGCTAGACATGACAACAGAAACATAACCTAGACACGACAAGTGAATCTGACCTAGACATGACAACAGAAACTTAAGCTAGACATGACAAGTGAATATGACCTAGACATGACAACAGAAACATAGGCTAGACATAAGTGAAACATGACAACAGAAACATAACCTAGACATGACAACAGGAACATGACCTAGACATGACAACAGAAACATTAGCTAGACATGACAGTTGAAACATGACCTAGATATGACAACAGCAACATAAGCTAGATACGACAAGTGCATATGACCTAGACATGACAACAGAAACATGAACTAGACATGACAAGTGAAACATAACCTAGACATAAGTGAAACATGACCTAGACATGACAACAGAAACATGACCTAGACATAAGTGAAACATGAGCTAGACATGACAACAGAAACATAAGCTAGACATAAGTGAAACATGAGCTAGACATGACAACAGAAACATAAGCTAGACATGACAGTTGAAATATGACCTACACACGACAGTTGAAATATGACCTAGACACGACAACTGAAACATAACCTGGACACGACAAGTGAATCTGACCTAGACATGACAACAGAAACTTAAGCTAGACACGACAAGTGAATATAACCTAGACATGACAACAGAAACATAAGCTAGACATAAGTGAAACATGACAACAGAAACATAACCTAGACATAAGTGAAACATGACCTAGACATGACAACAGAAACATGACCTAGACATGAAAACTGAAACATGAGCTAGACATGACAACAGAAACATGACCTAGACATGACAACAGAAACATGACCTAGATATGACAACAGAAACATGACCTAGACATGAAAACTGAAACATGAGCTAGACATGACAACAGAAACATGACCTAGACATGACAACAGAAACATGACCTAGACATGAAAACTGAAACATGACCTAAACATAAGTGAAACATGAGCTGGATATGACAACAGAAACATGACCTAGACATGACAACTGAAACATGAGCTAGACATGACAACAGAAACATGAGCTAGACATGACAACAGAAACATGACCTAGATATGACAACAGAAACTTAAGCTAGACACGACAAGTGAATATAACCTAGACATGACAACAGAAACATAAGCTAGACATAAGTGAAACATGACAACAGAAACATAACCTAGACATAAGTGAAACATGAGCTAGACATGACAACAGAAACATGACCTAGACATGACAACTGAAACATGAGCTAGACATGACAACAGAAACATGAACTAGACATGACAACAGAAACATGACCTAGACATGACAACAGAAACAAGACCTAGACATAAGTGAAACATGAGCTAGACATGACAACGGAAACATATGCTAGACATGACAGTTGAAATATGACCTAGACATGACAACAGAAACATAAGCTGGACACGACAAGTGAATCTGACCTAGACATGACAACAGAAACTTAAGCTAGACACAGCAAGTGAATATAACCTAGACATGACAACAGAAACATAAGCTAGACATAAGTGAAACATGACAACAGAAACATAACCTAGACATAAGTGAAACATGACCTAGACATGACAACAGAAACATGACCTAGATATGACAACAGAAACATGACCTAGACATGACAACAGAAACATGACCTAGAGATGACAACTGAAACATGACCTAGACATGACAACAGAAACATGACCTAGATATGACAACAGAAACATAAGCTAGACATGACAACAGAAACATGAGCTAGACATGACAACAGAAACATGACCTAGAGATGACAACAGAAACATGACCTAGACATGACAACTGAAATATGACCTAGACATGACAACAGAAACATGAGCTAGACATGACAGTTGAAATATGACCTAGACATGACAACAGAAACATAAGCTAGACACGACAAGTTAATATGACCTAGACATGACAATTGAAACATAACCTAGATCTAAGTGAAACATGACCTAGACATGACAACATAAACATAAGCTAGAAACGACAAGTGCATATGACCTAGACATGACAACAGAAACATGACGTAGACATGACAACTGAAACATAACTTAGACATAAGTGAAACATGACCTAGACATGACAACAGAAACATGACCCAGACATGACAACAGAAACATGAGCTAGACATCACAACAGAAACATGAGCTAGACATGACAACAGAAACATGACCTAGACATGACAAGTGAAAAATGACCCAGACATGACAAGTGAAATATGACCTAGACATGGCAACAGAAAAACGACCTAGACATGACAAGTGAATATGACCTAGACATGACAAGTGAAACATAACCTAGACATAAGTGAAACATGACCTAGACATGAACAGAAACATGACCTAGAGATGACAACTGAAACATGAGCTAGACATGACAACAGAAACCTGACCTAGACATGACAACAGAAACATAAGCTAGACATGACAACAGAAACATGAGCTAGACATGACAACAGAAACATAACCTAGACACGACAAGTGAATCTGACCTATCTGAAGACTCAAAAGCTTAGCCTCCGAGAACACCTCCGAGCCACTGGTTCAGATATGTGGACGACACATGAGTCAAAATCCAAACATAAGAGGTGCAAGCGTTTACCAAACACATCAACTCAGTGGACAAGAACATTAAGTTCACAATGGAAGATGTAAAGAACAACAGTTTACCCTTCTTCGACTGTGACGTCCACATTGGGGAAGACAGGAGCCTCCACTTTGGGGTTTACAGGAAACCTACACACACAGACCAATATCTACTTTTCGACTCACACCACCCTCTGGAACACAAACTGGGCATCATCAGAACTCTGCAACACAGAGCTGACAATGTGCGCAGCAGCACTCAGGCCCAACGGAAAGAACACAAACACCTGAGGGAAACTCTAAAAATCTGCGGCTACCCCAGTTGGACCTTTGTGAGAACTGCAACACGTTCCAGAAAGACCAACCGGGTAAGTGATGAGGAGAAGAGGAACAGAAGGAATAACAGTCATCCCGTATGTTTCTGGGGTCTCCGAGAAACTCAGGAGAATTTTTAACAAAACACCACATTCCGGTATACTTCAAACCCAGCAACACACTCCGACAAAGACTGGTTCA
Organism: Lampris incognitus; assembly: GCF_029633865.1. NCBI lineage: Eukaryota > Metazoa > Chordata > Actinopteri > Lampriformes > Lampridae > Lampris > Lampris incognitus. Next base: position 453,058 of record NC_079230.1, on the reverse strand, counting down.
TCCCAAAGACCGTGTACCACACACCCGGAAAAGCAATCTGGTGTATGCTGTACAATGCAATGAGGATTGCACTGACCTATATATAGGAGAAACCAAACAACCACTACACAAACGGATGGCCCAACACAGAAGGCCAAACTCCTCAGGACAAGACTCAGCAGTCTATCTACACCTAAAGGAGAAGACACGCTCCTTCGAGGACAGCAACGTACACATTTTGGACAGGGAAGATAGATGGTTTGAAAGAGGGGTGAAGGAAGCCATCTATGCGAAACTGGGAAAAACCATCCCTCAGCAGAGGAGGAGGTCTGCGACACCACCTATCTCCCACTTACAATGCCGTCCTTTCATCTCTACCCAGGAGACTCAAGAAGCCTAGCCTCCAAGAACAACAGTCGGTCACTAACAGCTCCAATGACTCATGACCACTGAATGGAGCACTAAAGAAGTCGAAACTAACACCCCCAACGACTGTTGTTGCTAAACATCGGAACACAAAAGAGCCATTGACATCAATAGCTCTGATAACGACTGTCGTTGCTAAACATAGGAACACAAAAGAGCCATTGACATCAGTAGCTCTGATAATGACTCCAAAGGGGCTAAATATCTGAGTCTCATCACCGGCCAGTCAGACTAGCTTGGTCTAGTCAGAAAGGCACGAACTGATGAAGCCTCTTGGTTGAGAGGCAAAACGTCTTCATGGATATAGAACCAAGTCCAGTTGCACTTGATTCAATTCCTTTGGATAACTATGACCTGGATGAATGAGAACATTCACAGACAAGTGCTCTGTAGCGCCTACCAGAGGGGAGGCGTTAGAACAGGTTGTGACCAGGGTGTGATGGGTCTGCAGTGATGTTGCCTGCCTGTTTCCTGAGTCTGGAGATGTATAAGTCCTGAATGGAACTCTGGCGTTTGTCTTTGGGATAACACAGTTAAACTGTTGAACTATAAACATCTTCCATTCAACAACTCGACACAAGTTAGGGTGTTAATTCAACAACTCGACACATGTCACTGTGTTAATTCAAAACCTCGACACGTGTTAGGGTTAGGCTTAGGGTTAGTGTTAGGGCTAGTGTTAGTGTTTGGGTTAGGGTTCGTGTTAGTGTTAGGGCTAGTGTTAGTGTTAGGGTTATGGTTAAGGATAGGGTTAGTGTGTTAGTGTTAGGGTTAGTGGTTAGGGATAGGGTTAGTGGTTAGGGTTAGTGTTTGGGTTAAGGTTAATGTTAGGGTTAGTGTTAGGCTTAGGGTTAGAGACTGAAGAGGTCACTTAGTTGAGTGATGAAACGTACCTGTCAGTAAGTGTTGTATCCAGATGAACTGATTCAACCTTCTTTGATTTTACTGAGATGGTGTGTGAGTTGATGCTCCGGTAACGTTTTTTAGATGGAGGGAATGAGAACAGAACACGAGCAGGGTGGCTGGTGTCCTTCATGATGTTTTGGGCTTTCCTTTTGCAGCGAGTGGTGTAAATATGATGACATTGTGGTAGTTCTATGCCAAGGATTTTTACTGCTGTCTTTACAGTCCTTTAAAGCAGTCTGCAGCCCAGAGGTGTCAGACTGACAAGCCACACTGTGATACAGCCTGTCAAGACACTCTCCCTGGTACTGCCATAGAAGTTCACAAGAGTTTTGGTACTTATCCCAAAACACTTGGTCTCAGAAAATACAGTCTCTGCTGCACCTTCTTGAGGATGCAGTTGGTGTTGATAGACCATGTAAGGGTGTCTGTGATGTGTAAACTGAGAAATCTAAAACTGTCCACAATTCCAACGGATGACCCACTGATGGAAACAGGAATGAGATTTCCTCTGATTTCTTCTGTCTTATTGTGTGAAACATTAAATTTAGCGTTGACTCAAGATGTGTTTGTGAAGGAAGTTGGTCTTGTATTTATGATGTTACATGTCTCTCCCTCTCTCTCTCCAGGTCTTATCTTGTTGTTTTATCTGATCTTCTATATGTTCTTGGCGGGGATGTTTGTTCTGACCATGTATGTGATGCTGCTGACGCTAGACGACTACAAACCTACCTGGCAGGATCGCCTGTCCACCCCAGGTACACAAACCAAACACACCAGTAAACACTTAATTTAACGAACCAGTGATTTGTACACACACATCTTGTCTGAAACAGCGTGTAAGACGTTTTCAGAAATGATGAGCCAATTTCCCTTATTCCTGATTTGATTGTTGATACATGAGTTGGTTGATTACATCATCAAGATGGCGCCGAGGACGGTAGGTAGCCTCGGTTCTGCGCTCTCTTGTACTTTTTCTATTTCTGTTTGTTTGTTTAGTTTCCAGCGTCCCCCTCACTGACCACATACAGCAGTGAAAACATTTAATCCTCCAACTGTCTGCTGGACAACCTGTACAGACTTGTTGGTTTACCGACTTTCACTGAACATTTTAATGAAAGTCTTGCCGAAGTCTTGATCAGTACAGTCCTGTGTGGACTACGTCAAAGACGCTGAAGGGGGAAGCAGCTGTAGCGAATGGACGAACCGCTACTCCGGGAGGGGAAAAAAACCCCAAAAAACTCACCAGAATTTTCCAGATCTGCCGCCCTGAGCCTCACTGAAACCTGGCTTAGTGAGCATATCACGGACTTCATCTGCCGCAGTTCCAACTCCTCCGGACGGACCATGATACGGAGCTGTCAGGGAAAAAACAGGCTGGCGGCATATGCTTCTACATAAACGAAGGTTGGTGCACAGATGTCACAGTGTTGAAGAAATCATGCAGCCCTCACTTAGAGACCCTTTTCATTGACTGTAAACAAGGCTCAGCGTTTTCGCTTTTTGTTTTTCAAAGCCATCCAGCATGCCAAATTTCGCCACAAGAGGACATGATTACATAACCTCACATGAACAGGAACAACTTTTGGAACCTTGGAAACATAAAATCCGGGTGAAAATCAGTTTAAAAATCTGGGTATTTTTTGGTGAAAATCGCTAAAAACCGAAAACACTGAGCCTTGACTGTAAATCATTCTATTCACCGCGGGAACTTTCATCATGTATTCTGGTCGGTGTCTATATCCCATCCCAGACCTGTGATAAAGACGGCACCTGCTGATCAAATGACACACATGGAGCACAAATATCCAGACTCCCTACTCATTATCCTTGGGGATTTTAACAGAGCAAACCTCAACCACGAACTGCCAAAATACAGACAGCATGTTAAATGTCCCACCAGAGACAACAACACTCTGGATCATTGGTACACAGTATTAAAGGACACGTACCGCTCTGTCCCCCGTGCAGCCCTGGGACTCTCTGATCTCCGTCTGATTCATCTGATTCCAACCTACAGGCAGAAACTAACATCTGTAAAGCCTGTGGTTAAAACTGTGAAGAAATGGACCAATGAGTCAAAACTGGAGCTCCAGGCCTGTCTCAACTGGAGTGTTTATGAGGCCGCATCTACAGATCTGGACAAACTTACTGACACTGTGACATCTCACAAAAGCTTTTGTGAAGACGTGTGTGCCCACCAAAACCTACTGTACCTTTAACAACAAATACGCCCTGTTTCTCAGCTAAACTCAGGTAGCTTTGTAAGGCCAAAGAGGAAGCCTACAGGTGTGGAGATAGGATGTGGTACAACAAAGCCAGAAATACACTCACAAAGGAGATCAGAGCGGCAAAAAGGTGCTACTCTGTAAAGCTGAAAAAAAAGTTTTCAGCCAACCACCCATCATCAGTCTGGAGAGGTTTGAAAGACATTACCAACTACAGGAGACCCCCACCCCACACTGCAGGGAACCATCAACTGGCTGATGTAAATGGGAAACAACATGAGCTGACTGACAACAAGAAACACGCCAGATCTCACTATCGGACCAACGATGAGAATGTGTTTAAGAAATGGAGGCAACCGAAAGCCTCAAAAACAAAGTGAAAGTGACGGGGCTTCGGCTAATTTTCTCATTCCCAAGTAATAAAAAAGCGTAAAAAGTTAACAAAGTCTGACCCAAACAGCGGCAGGAGTGGGCGGACAGATGCTGTGTGTATAAATTATGGATTGTACTTTACAGCTCCAATCACATATATTCTGACAAGTGAAATGTTTTTAGACGTCCCACTGGCATTGAACATCACAACAATGGTGGCTACATAGTTGCAGGGGGGTGGACATGTTTACTGTTGCCTCGTTTATCAGTAGTAACAAGTAATAACCTTCTTGCTGTGAGGCAACCACGCTAACCACTGCGCCACCGTGCCGCCCTTTTATGATTTATAACTTTTATAAATCTTTTATGATTTATAACAGTGGTGCAGTGTTTAGTGAAGCTGCCTCACAGCAAGAAGGTCCTGGGTTCGAGCCACGGAGTAGTCCAACCTTGGGGGTCTTCCTGGGTCATCCCCTGTGTGGAGTTTGCATGTTCTCCCAGTGTCTGCGTGGGTTTCCTTCCACAGTCCAACGACATGTAGGTCAGTTGAAGTGGCCATACTAAACTGTCCCTACGTGTGTTGTTGTCCCACAACGACCAACCTAAGGACAATTGTCCCACAGTCCAAAGACATGTAGGTCAGGTGAATCGGCCATACTAAATTGTCCCTGTATTGTTTATAAGGGTGGGGACATCTGCAGTCACTGTATTGATTATAAGGGTTTGGGACACCTGCAGTCACTGTATTGATTATAAGGGTGGGGACACCTGCAGTCACTGTATTGATTATAAGGGTGGGACACCTGCACTCAGGTGAGACTGAAGAGGTCACTTCGATAATGATGATGATGAAACGTTTCTGTCAATAAACGTTGAGTCCTGATGAACTGAGTCAACTTTCTTTGATCGGAGAAATGTGTTAGAATTAACTTGAGGGCATCCGGGTAGCGTGGCGGTCTATTCCATTGCCTACCAGCACGGGGAATGCCGGTTCGAATCCCCGTGTTACCTCTGTCTTGTTCGGGCGTCCCTGTGGACACAATTGACCGCGTCTGCGGGTGGGAAGACGGATGTGGGTATATGTCCTGGTCGCTGCACTAGCGCCTCCTCTGGTCAGTCGGGGCGCCTGTTCAGGGGGAAGGGTAATTGCGGGGGAATAGCGTGATCCTCCCACGTGCTACGTCCCCCTGGCGAAACTCGTCAATATCAGATGAAAAGAAGCGGCTGGTGACTCCACATGTATGGCAGGAGGCATGTGGTAGTCTGCAGCGCTCCCCGGATCGGCAGAGGGGGTGGAGCAGTGACTGGGACGGCACAGAAGAGTGGGTTATTGACCAAATTCAGTTGGGAGAAAAAGGGTGAAAAAGTAAAAAAACAAACAAACAATAATAATGTAAGACTCATTCAGCAGGTTGCAGGTGAGTAGAGAGCCTGCTAGGTTTAAATCCAGTGCGGATGTGGAGTCAACTAGTTTAATTAATATGATCAGTCAGGTAATTGGTCTATAACAGTGAGACTGTCTCCCTACCCTACTGCATTGCTCCTAAGATCTCCTCTCCTAAATGTGTGAGTCACAATAATCTAGTAATTATTCCTACCACTGGTAGTGGTGAAATGTGCAAGAACAAAGTTCCTAATAATCTACAGAACCAAACAGCTAATGTTATCAAGAATGTGACCACATATCGTCCAAAGCGCTGGTTGCCAAAACTGTCAACACGGTGTCTAATTCCAATTTTCTTTCACCCTTGGTAGCGCTAAAGTTCTGCCTGCTACTGATCACTTCCACAAGATACTTAAATTTGGTTTCATAATTATCAGATCACTGTCTACCAAAGCCTTACTAATAAATGAAATTATTCTTGAACATAGTTTGGATGTGATTGGGTTATGTGAAACATGGCTGAAACCATTGCCCTGTGATGGTCTGATGGCCTGTCCAGGGTGTCTCCCCGCCTGCAGACCAATGACTGCTGGGATAGGCTCCAGCATCCCAGTGACTCTGTGCGAGGATAAACATGGCTGAAACTAAACGTTTTCCTTCCCTTAAATGAAGCTTCCCCACCCAACTATACTTATGCCCATGTAGCATGGGCAAATAAACAAGGTGGAGCTGTTGCTTTAATATATAAATCTTATATTAATATATCCATCCATCCGTTATCCAAACCGCTTATCCTGCTCAGGGTCACAGGCATGCTGGAGCTTATCCCAGCAGTCTTTGGGCGGCAGGCGGGGAGATCTTAAACAAATAAGTAATGTTAAATATATTGTTTTCTAGATTTTATTCCACATTTAGTGTTATTATTCATTGTTTGTGTTATTTGTTTGTTTGCATGCTACTGTGTTTTTTGTTCACAAGCTTCTCAAAATAAATTACCCCGAGCGGGATTAATGAAGTTGTGAATTGAAAATAGATTGTAAATCTATTTTCAATCTGACTTCTAGAGTTGAATCTAAATTCCATTCTTTTGAGGCTCTTGTTCTTGGTCCATCTCCCACAGCCATGAAGAGACTCGGCTCAGTCCAGATTGTGATACTCTACTGGCCTCCTGGCTGTTACTCGTTATTTCTTGAAGAATTTGTCTCAGGCCTTGTTACTCACTCTGATGAGATTCTAATTCTTGGTGATTTCAATATTCATCTGAATAAGGCTGCTGATCCTCTAAGTAAAGCCTTTCTGGCACTAGTTGATACTTTTGGGTTCACTCAGTTTGTTCAAGAGTCGACTCATTGCAGTGCTAACACCCTTGATTTGGTTTTATCTAAAGGAATAGCTGTTTCTGATCTGAATGTCTTACCAACCACATCTGCTGTGTCAGATCATTTTCTCATGTAATTTGAAGCATTAATGGCCTGTCCAGTTGATGTCAGCACATATGTAATTGCCACTCGCCATATCGGTCCCTCCACTATAGCTGCATTTGGCCAGCAGCTGCCTGAAGTCTTGGCTCCTTTCAGTGTGGTAACTGACTCTGTTGGAAATGTCACTAGTGACTTAAATGTGGCCCTCTCTAGTCTCCTCGATTCAGTTGCACCTCTCACTACCAGAGCTAGGTGACTAAAGAGGCCTACACCCTGGTTTAATGATGAGACACGTGCTCTTAAGTGGACCTAGAGGAGACTGGAACGTAAATGGCGAAAATCAAAATTGGAAGTTTTTTTACCTATCGTGGCACAAGTGTTTATTGAAATACAAGTGTGCTTTATCTGCTGCAAAAACCCCGTATCTCTCTCACTTGTAAATATTAATAAACATAACCCCAGACTTCTCTTTGACACTGTATCTAAACTTACTAAAAAGCAGCCATCTATTAGCCGCTCACCATTCACACCCAATGCGTTTCAAGACTTTTTCTGCAATAAAGTTAATGAGATCTTAAGCAAAATTAGTTCAGCTCCAACTACTCCTGCAGATCCTGTCTTACCTAATTCATATCTATACAATGAGTTACTGACAGTCCCAGTTATTACAGCTTTTGAGACTAGCTCTCTTAATACTTTGACTAAGTTTGCGTCAGCTTCTAAACCAACTGCTTGCCTACGTGTCCCTTTACCAGCAAAACTTTTTAAATACCTCTGGCCTTTTCTGGGACCTACAATGCTAGACATTGTTAATTTATCACTTACTATTGGCACTGTTCCCAGCAGTTTTAAGACAGCTGTGGTTAAACCTCTACTTAAAAAACCGCACCTTGATCCAGGGTCTCTTAATATCTATCGACCAGTCTCTAATTTTCCAAGTACTACAGTTGTGTATCAACAACTCTCGACCCATATATAAGAAAACTATCTATAGGAACCTTTTCAATCAGCTTTCAGGGCCTGTCACTCCACTGAAACTGCTCTGATCAGAGTGGTGAACGATCTTTTACTAACTATGGACTCTGATTCCACTTCTGTGCTTCTACTACTGGACCTCAGTGCAGCCTTTGACACCATTGATCACTGTACATTATTAGACAGATTAAATTGTAATTTTGGTGTCTCTGGCTTAGCTTTCTCTTGGCTTAAGTCCTACTTATCTGGAAGAACACATCATGTCTGCTATAGTAATATCATATCAAAATTCTCTGACGTTAAATATGGTGTACCTCAGGGCTTAGTTCTTGGCCCTCTACTTTTCTCTCTTTATATTTCACCTCTTGGCCAAATTATACCGATTATGGAATAGATTTCCATTGCTATGCTGATGATACTCAGCTGTATGTGCCTATAAGGGCTGATAATCAAACTCAAATGACTAACTTAGAGGCCTGCTTGGCTACTGTGAAAAACTCGATGTCACTTAATTTTCTGCTTTTAAATTTGGATAAAACCGAGATGCTGGTCATTGGCCCTGCTAGACACAGACATCCATTTGATCATGTAATGATAACATTCGACAACTCTTGTGATTTCACAAAGTCTGGCAGCCAAAAATCTTGGTTTTATTTTTGATCCCAGCCTTTCCTTTGATAAGCACATTAAAGAAATCACCAAGTCTGCCTTTATTCACTTACATAACATAGCTAAAATGTGGTCTTTTCTGTCCACGGCTGATGCAGAGACTCTAATACATACATTTGTTTCATCCAGACTTGATTATTATAATGTTCTGTTTTCGGGTCTGCTACATTCATTCATTCATTCATTCATTATCCAAACCGCTTGTCCTGCTGTCAGGGTCACGGGGATGCTGGAGTATTGGGCAGCAGGCAGGGAGACACCCTGGACAGGCCGCCAGACCATCACACAGGGCCGACATACACACACACGCACGCACGCACACACACACACACACACACACACACACACACACACACACACACACACACACACACACACACACTCATACCTAGGGACAATTTAGTATGGCCGATTCACCTGACCTACATGTCTTTGGACTGTGGGAGGAAACCGAAGCCCCCGGACGAAACCTACGCAGACATGGGGAGAACATGCAAACTCCACACAGAGGACGACCCCCAAGGTTGGACTACCCCCGGACTCGAACCCAGGACCTACTTGTTATGAGGCGACCATGCTAACCCTCCAATCCAGGCGGAACAATGCCGATTCCGTCCTGGCCGTGGAACAACGGACCAACTCTTTGCCCTTGCGGAAGTGCTGAGGGGGGCATGGGAGTTTGACCAGCCAGTCTGCAAGTGTTTTGTGGACTTGGAGAAGGCTTACTACCGTGTACCCCGGGGCACTCTGTGGGGGGTACTGCGGGAGTATGGGGTACCGGAGCAGTTGCTACAAGCTATCCGGTCCTTGTATAACCAAAGTGAGAGCTGTGTACGCATTCTTGGCACAAAGTCAAACACGTTTTCGGTGGGTGTTGGACTCCGCCAAGGTTGTCCCTTGTCTCCGATTCTGTTTGTGATATTAATGGGCAGGATCTCAAGGCACAGCCAAGGTGAGGAGTGTGTCCGTTTTGGGAATCTCAGAATTGCATATCTACTTTTTACAGATAATGAGGTTTTGTTGGCTTCATCAGAACGCGACCTCCAACGCGCACTGGGGCGGTTTGCAGCTGAGTGTGAAATGGCCGTGATGAGAGTCAGTACCTCCAAGTCTGAGGCCATGGTTCTCTACCGGAAAATGGTGGATTGCTCCCTCCGGGTTGGGGATGAGTTGTTGTCTCAAGTGAAGGAGTTAAAGTATCTCGGGGTCTTGTTTACAAGTGAGGGTAGGATGGAGTGGAAGATTGACAGTCGGATTGGTGCAGCATCAGCAACCCACCTGCAGCTCCGGTGGGTTGGTCTGGAAGCTAATCTGTCTAACAACCTCCTCGGACTGCCGCACTTGCTGGATAACTTTTGATAGCATCAAGTATGCGGTTAGCTGAAACTTCTGAGACAACTCCTTATCTCTGATACCCACGACCAGTCTATCATGGATGTGTTCGTCTCTTTTGTTGCCAAACTCAGAGTTCTCTGCTAGCTCATACAGAGCTCTTATGTATGCTTCTTCTCTCTCACCGGGTAGCTGGCTCCTGTGATAAAACCATGCTCTTTCATGTATTAGGTTCCGTGTTGCAACGAAGTAGTCATGAAATTTCTTCAAAACGGCAAAAGGGGTTGTAATCTCTCTCAGGAGGAGTGTAAATGAGCGAACAGATCTGGACTTCCACGTCCTCTTTGTTCAAGTTGGTGGCTGTCCTGATGCGCGAAAATCTTTGCTTCCACTCCGGCCATTCCCCCGGGCTGGCAAACTTGAACTCCTCCGGCAGATTAAACTTCAACATGTCGAGCCGTTACGATTACTCTCGTCACTTCTGACACCATGTGATGTCTGTCTGACATCTAACTGATAAAAAGAAATAACCCATCAAAAAGTCCAAACTCTCAGGAGCATTTAATAAACTGCTTGACATTATCAACACGAGCACAACTACAGACTCCCTGTTAATGTCACAAACATAAATCCTGCGACATCTGTACTGAGGCGTTCGCGGTACCACCACAGTAGGATAATTCATACATTACAGGCGCTCCGACCGACCAGAGGAAGCGCTAGTGCAGCGACCAGGACACAAACCCACATCTAGTGTCCCACCCACAGACACGGCCAGTTGTGTCCGTAGAGACGCCCGACCAAGCCGGAGGCACGTTTCTTTATATTCAGGGAAGGGAAATGCGGGATGTGTATGGTGCAACTAGAGTCCTGGATGTGGGCTGCGTAAAAGACTATGTTTTTGTGTGCAGGGCGAGTGTGGTGCGTGTGTGCAGGAATGTAAATGACTGGAGGGTGTTTGGGCGTGTGCGTGTTGGTGATGCGCAAGTCCAGGAGTAGGGGTTCGGCGGGAGGCAGCGTGGGAGCACAAGGGAGAGGTCCAAGGAACACAAGGGACGCGAGGAAGACGGAGCCCGAAAGCACCGGGGGTTCTGGGAGGACGGGAGAGAGAGACACGGAATTAGACTCAGGAATCACAACGCAGGAATTGCAGGAGAAAAACACAGCCAAAGTGTCTAGCGATCTACTCGGTAACTACCATACCAGATGGCACAATCTGGCACCGACTGCACGTCAGCGTCTTCTCTTATAGCTGGCTGCAGATTGGCTTCGGGTGCGCTGATCTCCGATCAGCTCCCTCACGCCTCTGGGCGCACGTGCTTCCGATGACCTCACGGTGTCACCATCCCACTTCTGACACCAATGTAGCAAATTCGGAGGGCAGTCCGGGACCGCCACAGCTGGGACGCGAACCCATGTCTCCCACACCGCAAGCGACAACGTTAACCAGTCGACTTAAGGGTCCGACCCGTTAGTCTACTTATCCATGCACGTTACTGTGGTGGACACGTATTGGGGACAGAATTCAACCCAGGAACTAAGGGTTAAGTCATGGTTGCCCTGGCAGGTTAACGCAGGGTTAAGTTATGGTTGTCCAGCCAGTTTTCTGATTATTCTTGCCACCTCCGCTCAGTCGAGCTGTGGTTTGGTTGTCTCTCTGATTTACCGTGGATTAAAGAAAGTTGCCTACACGGCTAAAGTGTGAACCTACGGTCTTCTCCGTTCCTTCGGCTCTACACTGGTGACCCCGACGTCGGTTTCCGGATAAGTTTTCTGAAACCACACACATTATGGCTACGAACGCCGTTGCAATTAAACTGCCGGAGTTTTGGGAGTCTTCCGCGGCTACATGGTTCGCGCAGGCTGAGGCACAGTTCGCGCTCAGAGACATAACAGCAGACGAGACCAGGTACTACTACGTAGTGGCAGCGCTGGGGTGCGCTACGGCTTCCAGGATAAGCGGTTTCATGACCAACCCACCGGCCGATGGTAAATACGCCGCACTTAAACATCTCCTCCTTGAAACTTTTGAACTGTCAACAACGGAGAGAGCACGTCGCCTCTTCGCAATTCAGGGCTTGGGAGATGGCAAACCATCGGAGCTAATGAGCAGGATGTTAAACCTACTGGGTCAAGAAAAGCCATGTTTCCTGTTTATGGAGCTGTTTCTGCGCAACATGCCGCCCCACGTCCAGACTGCGCTCGCTAACTCCACCATCACTGATCCCCGTGAGCTGGCAAAGGAGGCTGACCGATTCTTCGTCGCTACACAACGTTCCTCCCATGCCGGGGTGCTGGCTCCTACCTTCACTGGCCCCCCGCCGACATCGCGGGCGTGGCCCGACGGTGGCGCCACAGCATCAGACCGCTACAAGCCCTCTGGACTCTGTATGTACCACACACGATTTGGTGCGAAAGCTAAACGGTGCCGTTCCCCCTGCAACTACAGGCCGACGGGAAACGAGAGGGCCAACACTCAGTAGTGGCCATGAGTGTTGGCGATACGAGCAGGCTACTCTTCATCCTCGACACCATCTCCGGTCGGCGATTTCTTTGTGACACGGGCGCACAGAGAAGCGTGCTCCCTGCTACTGACGTCGACATCATGGGCGGGGAGCGGGGCCCCCAGTTGGCGACGGCTGATGGCAGCGCTCTCCACACCTACGGCGTGCGGTCTGTAGAACTGTGTTTTGGTGGACAACGTTTCACGTGGGAGTTCGTCATGGCCAATGTAACGCTTCCCCTCCTCGGAGCTGATTTTTTGTGCGCTTACGGTTTGCTAGTGGACATTCAGAACAGCCGTCTGGTCGATGCCTTAACCTTCTCCTCCTTCGCATGTACGCGGAGGGAAGCGGCCTATGCAGGTCTAGCCAACTCTCTCTCAGAGGCAGACAAGTTCAACCGCCCCCTCCTCGCTGAGTTCCCTGACCTCACCCAGCCTACCTTCTCTGCACCCACCGCTAAGCATGGGGTGGAGCATCACATTGCTACGAAGGGGCCCCCGGTCTATGCCAGAGCCAGGCGTCTCGACCCCGCCAAACTCGCCATTGCCAAGTCTGAGTTCGAGCACCTGGAACGCATGGGGATCATCCGCCGCTCTGACAGCCCATGGGCGTCCCCACTCCACATCGTCGCTAAGCCTGATGGAGGTTGGCGCCCATGCGGGGACTACCGCCGACTAAATGACACCACCACGCCGGACCGCTATCCTGTCCCGCATATCCAGGACTTTTCTGCAAACCTGTCTGGCAAATGCGTCTTCTCAAAAGTCGACCTGGTCCGTGGTTATCATCAAGTTCCCGTGCACCCCTCAGACATCCCCAAGACAGCGGTGACTACCCCATTCGGCCTATTTGAATTCCTACGAATGCCATTTGGACTCAAAAACGCGGCCCAGTCCTTTCAGCGGCTGATGGATTCAGTGCTCCGTGGCCTTCCTTTCATCTTCGTCTATTTGGACGACATACTCATCGCCAGCGCCTCCGAGGAAGAACACCTGTCCCATCTTCATGCCCTCTTCACACGCCTCAGCCAGCATGGGCTGATCGTCAACCCGGCGAAGTGCCGGTTCGGGCTGACAGTCATTGATTTCCTCGGGCACCGCATCACTGGGGACGGGGCAGTCCCCCTGCCCTCAAAGGTGGAAGCGGTGGCAGCCTTTCCGCGCCCCCAAACAGCTCGTGCGCTCAGGGAGTTCATCGGTATGGTGACATTCTACCACCGCTTCATTCCCCGAGCCGCCTTTATCATCCGGCCACTGTACGAGGCGCTGAAAGGCATGTCCCCCAACCAGGCGGTCGACTGGACAGCAGAGCGGGACCGTGCGTTCACCGAGACTAAAGCTGCGCTCTCCCAGGCTACCCTGCTAGCGCATCCTTCACCTACAGCGCCTATTTCCATAACCACGGATGCATCGGACTATGCTGTTGGTGCGGTTCACGAGCAGTAGGTGGGGGGGGCTTGGCAGCCTTTGGCCTTTTTCAGTCGCCAGCTTACACCCCGAGAGCGCAAGTATAGTACTTTTGACAGGGAACTCCTCGGTCTCTGGCTCGCCGTCCGGCATTTCCGTTTCCTGCTAGAGGGCCGCGAGTTTACTGCGTACGTGGACCACAAGCCCCTCACGTTTGCCATGTCCAAGACGGCCGAGCCATGGTCCGCTCGCCAGCAGCGACAACTCTCCTACATTTCGGAATTCACTACCGACATCCAGCACGTCGCTGGTAAGTCTAACCAGGTAGCTGACTGCCTGTCTAGGGCAGTGATTGGAGCGGTCCACCTAGGCCTTGACTATGCACAGATGGCTGCTGACCAGGCCACGGACACGAGCATCCTCCGTCTCCGGGCCTCCGACACGGGGCTCCGCCTGCAGGACGTTCCTTTCAGCGACACAGGTGTCACCCTCCTGTGTGACGTCTCCACAGGACAGCCCAGGCCCATCGTCCCGCACAGCTGGAGACGCCCCGTATTTGAAGCTGTGCACGGCCTCTCTCATCCAGGCGGTAAGCCATCCGTGCGCCTGACCTCTGCTAAGTTTGTGTGGGAGGGACTTAAGAGAGACGTGAAAGCGTGGGCCGACTCGTGTGTTGCCTGTCAGCGGGCTAAGATACACCGCCACATTAAGGCGCCCCTGGAACGCTTCGCAGTGCCGGAGAGACGATTTGACCATGTCCACGTCGACCTGGTTGGTCCCCTACCCCCCTCCCATGGGTTCACCTACCTCTTCACTGTGGTGGACAGGACTACGCGCTGGCCTGAAGCTGTTCCCCTGGCATCCACGACGTCTGCTGATGTGGCCCGGGCTTTTATTGGGTCGTGGGTCTCACGTTTCGGTACGCCTTCCGACCTTTCATCTGACCGCGGGCCACAGTTTACCTCAGAGCTATGGAATGCTGTGGGTGAGGCTCTGGGCGTCAAGCTTCATCGCACTACCGCCTACCACCCTCAGGCGAACGGCCTATGTGAGCGCTTCCACCGGTCCATGAAGGCTGCGCTTCAGGCTTCTCTCAAGGACTGCAACTGGGTCGACAAGCTCCCATGGGTCATGCTGGGCCTGCGGACCACCCCGAAGGAAGACCTACAAGCCTCCTCTGCGGAGCTGGTGTACGGCACGCCGCTGCGAGTCCCAGGCGATTTCATGCCCAACGCAACGCGTCCCTGGTCAGCTGTGGACCAACGAGCCTCCTTGCTGGACGGGGTCAGAGCTTTCACACCCGTCCCTACCGCCCAACACGGCGCTCCGGTGTCCCAGGTGCCCCCAGGTCTGCAGTCAGCGGACTACGTGTTCATCCGTCACGACGCACACCGCCCCCCTCTGCAACCCCCTTATGACGGCCCCTTCCGCGTCCTGGAACGGGGAACTAAGCACCTGGTGGTGGATTTTGGGGGCACGGCCGAGCATGTTTCAGTGGACCGAGTTAAACCCGCACACCTGGACTTGACGCAGCCGTTGGAGTTAGCCCAACCTCCTCGTCGCGGTCGTCCCCCGGCTCCGCCTCCTCCCCCCGTGGAGGCCCGAGCTGCCTCTTCTGCTCCTCAGGCCGACCTCCACAGGCCCGCGTCAATGCCTCCCAGAGACACTCCGGCCCCTGTTATCCGGAGCCGCCGCGGACGGCCTGTCGTCCCCCCGCGCCTGCCTGACTTCGATTACTAGGGCGAATTCTGGGGGGGCTCATGTGGTGGACACGTATTGGGGACAGAATTCAACCCAGGAACTAAGGGTTAAGTCATGGTTGCCCTGGCAGGTTAACGCAGGGTTAAGTTATGGTTGTCCAGCCAGTTTTCTGATTATTCTTGCCACCTCCGCTCAGTCGAGCTGTGGTTTGGTTGTCTCTCTGATTTACCGTGGATTAAAGAAAGTTGCCTACACGGCTAAAGTGTGAACCTACGGTCTTCTCCGTTCCTTCGGCTCTACATTACAATGTTTTGAGATTTCAATTTTCTCAAATTTCTAAATTTCTCGGTTTAATTTTAAGTTTTATACGCTTTCATCTGTGAGTAGGTACGCACGTTGTTTCTCGACGATGTTTTGCCACACGTTCTGCGTGCCATCTTGTTTGCAACGCAGCTTTTACATCACGCGATAAGGGGTCTATAGCCCACAGTGCTGAAGCTCTTTGTGTATTTTGTGTATTATGCCAATTTCAACATGTCTTCTGTGTGGGTTTTTTTTCTTTTCTACTACTCGTTTTCTGTTGTTTGTTGGGCATCATGAGACATAGGAGGGGAGAGGGGTTGTGAGGAGTGGTCTTGCAGTACGCACGCCGTCGGAGTGACTAGTGCATGTTCCATGCAAACCTTAGGTGTTACAAGAACCTGGCGGTTTGCCTGTTTGTATATAGTTCTGTTGTTAAACTCTCAATTTGTCTATGTTAAATGTACTGTATGGCCATTAGCTATCAAGAGACAGTCTCAGTTTAAGTCTTTTCTTTACTACTCATGTAAAGTGGGCTGTTTACATGTTATTTTGCTACACCTCTACACCACCATTTAAATGGCCAACTTAAATGCCTTGAGCTGGAACGTTTGAGGTCTGAACTCACCCATTAAATGCACTCGTTGCCGGGAATTTTTACACCGCAAACATGTTTCTGTAGCTTTGATTCAAGAGACACACCTGACAGCGAAGGACGTACAGCGGTTCCAAAACAAGCACTATTAAATTATCGCTCATTCATGTGCATCAGCTAGAGCTAGAGGTGTCCTGATTATAGTGGAAGGAAATTACAGCTTGTGGTTATGGATAAAGGTAATGACAATTGTTCTGCCCCAAATATATTTTTGCGCTGAAGAGACATTAAGTTGACTGTTCAAGTATGTTTTGTATTATTATATGCACAAATGACTGGAGAACTTTTATTTTGAAAGTAGAGCTTTTATTTTTGAAGCCTCACAGTAGAGGAAAAACAGAAAGTAGGAAGTAGCTGTTAGCTGTAAACTGTGAAAGGGCATGGTCGAATCTTCATGGTTTGTCAAGTGTAATCAAAAGCAATCTGCTGTAAGTTTAAAATATCCCTTACATGTTAGAGAATTGATATTAATGATTATTGTGTGTATTGTTTAAGTTTTTACGAAAATAATAGTTAATACGTTGTAACCTATGCAATACCATACTTACCTGCTACTTACCTAGTCCTAGTCATCTATTAATGTCATCTTCATGCTTAAGCTGTTGTATACTTACCCAAAAGTGCTGTTTGATGCTGGATGTGTTTCCATACTGTATGGAAATAGATGTTGTCTAGAAATGTCTAGTCTGGTCTTCGTAAAGGAAAATTGTCTACAATGTTAGTGTTAGGCTGTTCATATTTAGCCTACCTGTTGTTTACATAGCAGTCCTTTAAGTCTATTTTTGTATCTTTTTTAGTTTCACTCTAATTCAATGTGCCATCTTGATTTACCCGATGTTCGAAGTCAATAAAGGAGCAAGGGCGCTCATTCTCCTGGCTCTTGGAAAAGAGTTTGGCTGGCTGTTTATTTATGTTAACACTTTGGGAGTTTAACACATGAAGAGAACAGTACAACAATGATGGCAGATTTGTCTATGTGCTGCTCTCTATTAATTATACCAAACTTCTATTAGCGTGTATCTATGCACCTAATGTTTTTGATGAACACTTTTTTCCCTCCATCAGTGCAACTCTGTTACGTTACATTGTTTCTGGCGATTACAATACCACAGTCTCCCCAGAGCTCGACAGATCTACAGGTGCACTTAACGCAGCGCCTCCCTCATCCTTAGCTCCAAGAGCCTTCCTGCTTGACTTGAACTTAGTGGATCGCTGGTGCATTCGTTATGACAAAGTTAAATCCTATTCCTTTCATTCTGATCATCATGGCACCTCCTCCAGGATTAATTATATATTTGTCAAATTTCAGACAAAGTTATTGAGTTGGACCAATTGGTTGGTAAACAAGTAGTTTGTTGCCTTGCAGCTGCTGATTGGCTGGTAAAAAGGAAGTTTGTTGTTTCAGGGATGATGATTCGTCCAAAGGGAGACCAGCTGGACATCAGCTTCTCCATCTCCAACACAGAGAGCTGGGACTACTATGTCCAGAACCTTAATACATTCCTAACATGTAAGACGCACGTGCACACACACACACACACACACACACACACACACACACACACACACACACACACACACACACACACACACATACACACATACACGTTTGTACTTCTATTTTGTGAGGACCCCTCATTGACTACATTCATGGGTGCATCATTCATTTGTACACTGATTATGGGTATTCACCTGTTTCTCGTCATTGTTTTCATCAATATGAAGTGCTTTGGGTGTCTAGAAAAGTGCTATATAAATGTAATGATGATGATGAAGATGATTATTATTCCCTAGCCCTTAACCTAAATCATCAGAACTATATGCCTAACCTTAACCCTACGCTAACCTTAACCTAATTCCAACCCTAACCCTAAACCCAAGTCTTAACCCTAAACCCAAATCCTAATCCTAAACCTAAACCCAAGTCTTAACCCTAAACCCAAGTCCTAACCCTAAACCCAAGTCTTAACCCTAAACCCAAGTCTTAACCCTAAACCCAAGTCCTAACCCTAAACCCAAGTCTTAACCCTAAACCCAAGTCTTAACCCTAAACCCAAGTCCTAACCCTAAACCCAAGTCTTAACCCTAAACCCAAGTCCTAACCCTAAACCCAAGTCTTAACCCTAAACCTAAGTCTTAACCCTAAACCCAAGTCTTAACCCTAAACCTAAACCCAAGTCTTAACTCTAAACCCAAGTCTTAACCCTAAACCCAAGTCTTAACCCTAAACCCAAGTCTTAACCCTAAACCTAAACCCAAGTCTTAACTCTAAACCCAAGTCCTAACCCTAAACCCAAGTCTTAACCCTAAACCCAAATCCTAACCCTAAACCCAAGTCCTAACCCTAAACACAAATCCTAACCCTAAACCCAAGTGCTAACCTTAAACCCAAGTCTTAAACCTAAACCCAAGTCCTAACCCTAAAACAAACCCTGAAAGAAGTAAGGACAGGCCAAAAGGTCCTCACTTTGCATAAATGTCCCCACTCTGATGGTAGACACTCAAATTTTTCCTCATAAGGTTAGAAGTATGAATACACACACACACACACACACACACACACACACACACACACACACACACACACACACACACACATACTTAGAGCTGTAGTTCATCAGATTTACCAGGTCAGGTTTGGGTGAACAAAGCTGATTTACTGCATCAACCTGTTAGAAACTAAAAGAATCACATCTGTCTGTATTTCTGTTGTTCTCTCTCCCTACCCATGATGTATTGCTGTTGTTCTCTCTCCCTACCCATGATGTATTGCTGTTGTTCTCTCTCCCTACCCATGATGTCTTGCTGTTCTCTCTCTCTACCCATGATGTATTGCTGTTGTTCTCTCTCCCTACCCATGATGTATTGCTGTTGTTCTCTCTCCCTACCCATGATGTATTGCTGTTGTTCTCTCTCCCTACCCATGATGTATTGCTGCTGTTCTCTCTCTCTACCCATGATGTATTGCTGTTGGTCTCTCTCCCTACCCATGATGTATTGCTGTTGTTCTCTCTCCCTACCCATGATGTATTGCTGTTGTTCTCTCTCCCTACCCATGATGTCTTGCTGTTCTCTCTCCCTACCCATGATGTCTTGCTGTTCTCTCTCTCTACCCATGATGTATTGCTGTTGTTCTCTCTCCCTACCCATGATGTATTGCTGTTGTTCTCTCTCCCTACCCATGATGTATTGCTGTTGGTCTCTCTCCCTACCCATGATGTCTTGCTGTTCTCTCTCTCTACCCATGATGTATTGCTGTTGTTCTCTCTCCCTACCCATGATGTATTGCTGTTGTTCTCTCTCCCTACCCATGATGTATTGCTGTTGTTCTCTCTCTACCCATGATGTATTGCTGTTGTTCTCTCTCTCTACCCATGATGTATTGCTGTTGTTCTCTCTCCCTACCCATGATGTATTGTTGTTGGTCTCTCTCCCTACCCATGATGTATTGCTGTTGTTCTCTCTCCCTACCCATGATGTATTGCTGTTGTTCTCTCTCTACCCATGATGTATTGCTGTTGTTCTCTCTCTCTACCCATGATGTATTGCCGTTGTTCTCTCTCCCTACCCATGATGTATTGCTGTTGGTCTCTCTCCCTACCCATGATGTCTTGCTGTTGTTCTCTCTCTCTACCCATGATGTATTGCTGTTGTTCTCTCTCCCTACCCATGATGTATTGCTGTTGTTCTCTCTCCCTACCCATGATGTATTGCTGTTGTTCTCTCTCTCTACCCATGATGTATTGCTGTTGTTCTCTCTCCCTACCCATGATGTATTGCTGCTGTTCTCTCTCTCTACACGTGTGCATGATGTATTTCTGTCTATCTGCTTGACCACCTGCACAGCCTATAACAACAGCTATCAGGTTCAGACCAATGATAACTGCATTCCAGACCAGTACTTTATCCAAGAGGATAGTGGAGAGGTATCTATCTGTCTGTCTGTCTGTCTGTCTGTCTGTCTGTCTGTCTGTCTGTCTGTCTGTCTGTCTGTCTGTCTGTCTGTCTGTCTGCCTGCCTGTCTGCCTGCCTGCCTGCCTGCCTGTCTGCCTGCCTGCCTGTCTGTCTGTCTGTCTGTCTGTCTGTCTGTCTGTCTGTCTGTCTGTCTGTCTGTCTGTCTGTCTGTCTATCTATCTATCTTGTGTGTGTGTGTGTGTGTGTGTGTGTGTGTGTGTGTGTGTGTGTGTGTGTGTGTGTGTGTGTGTGTGTGTGTGTGTGTGTGTGTGTGTGTGTGTGTGTGTGTCATTGTGTTTTTAGGTGAGGAACAATCCAAAGCGTTCCTGTCAGTTTAATCGCACCACGCTGGAAGACTGTTCTGGGATGATTGACCGTTTCTATGGTTACAACGTTGGGCAGCCCTGTGTGCTGATCAAACTCAATCGGGTAAATATGACCCTTACCTTTTGATCCGTTCTGGTTGTCAGGACTGAGGAGGGTTTCAGTTCATCCTCTTGATTGACTATAAACAATTAGAGATCATGTAGAAAAAGACTGAACATTACCCTGGACGTCTGGTCCTGCTTGAAGTAAACTAGTGTGAACATTTCTGCAGCATCAGATCCTATATGAACATATCAGCAACATATCAAGCCTGTATGAACATATCAGCAACATATCAAACCTGTAAGAACATGTCAGCAACATATCAGACATGTAAGAACATATCAACAACATGCAAAACCTATTATAACATATCAGCAACATGTCAAACCTGTATGAACATATCAGCATCATATCAAACCTGTAAGAACATGTCAGCACCATATCAAACCTGTAAGAACATATCAGCACCATATCAAACCTATATGAACATATCAGCAACATATAAAACCTGTAAGAACATGTCAGCAACATATCAAACCTGTAGGAACATGTCAGCAACATATCAAACCTGTAGGAACATATCAGCAACATATCCAACCTGTAAGACCATATTAGCACCAGATCAAACATGTAAGAACATGTCAAACCTGTATGAACACATCAGCAACATATCAAACCTGTAAGACCATGTCAGCAACATATCAAACCTGTAGGAACATATCAGCAACATATCCAACCTGTAAGACCATATTAGCACCAGATCAAACATGTAAGAACATGTCAAACCTGTATGAACACATCAGCAACATATCAAACCTGTAAGACCATGTCACCAACATATCAAAACTGTATGAACATATCAGCAACATATCAAACCTTTAAGAACATTTCAAACCTGTAAGAGCATATCAGCAACATATCAAACCTGCATGAACATATCAGCACCATATCAAACCTGTATGAACATGTCAACAACATATCAAACCTGTAAGAACATGTCTGCAACATATCAAACCTGTAAGAACATATCTGCAACATATCAAACCTGCAGAAACATATCAGCAACATATCAAACCTGTATGAACATATCAGCAACATATCAAACCTGTATAAACATTACAGCAACACATCAAACCTGTAAGAACATGTCAGCAACATATCAAACCTGTAAGAACATATCTGCAACATATCAAACCTGCAGAAACATATCAGCAACATATCAAACCTGTATGAACATATCAGCAACATATCAAACCTGTATAAACATTACAGCAACACATCAAACCTGTAAGAACATGTCTGCAACATATCAAACCTGTAAGAACATATCTGCAACATATCAAACCTGCAGAAACATATCAGCAACATATCAAACCTGTATGAACATATCAGCAGCATATCAAACCTGTATAAACATTACAGCAACACATCAAACCTGTAAGAACATGTCAGCAACATATCAAACCTGTATGAACATATCAGCAACATATCAAACCTGCAGAAACATATCAGCAACATATCAAACCTGTAAGAACATGTCAGCAACATATCAAACCTGTATGAACACGTCAAACCTGTATGAACACATCAGCAACATATCAAACCTGTAAGACCATGTCAGCAACATATCAAAACTGTATGAACATATCAGCAACATATCAAACCTTTAAGAACATTTCAAACCTGTAAGAGCATATCAGCAACATATCGAACCTGTAAGAACATATCTGCAACATATCAAACCTGTAAGCACATATCTGCAACATATCAAACCTGTAAGAAAATGTCAGCAACATATGAAACCTGTAAGAACATATCTGCAACATATCAAACCTGTAAGCACATATCTGCAACATATCAAACCTGTAAGAAAATGTCAGCAACATATCAAACCTGTAAGAACATATCTGCAACATATCAAACCTGTAAGAAAATGTCAGCAACATATCAAACCTGTAAGAACATATCTGCAACATATCAAACCTGTAAGCACATATCTGCAACATATCAAACCTGTAAGAAAATGTCAGCAACATATGAAACCTGTACGAACATATCAGCAACATATCAAACCTGTATGAACATATCAGCAACATATCAAACCTGTATGAACATATCAGCAACATATCAAACCTGTACAAACATATCAGCAACATATCAAACCTGTATGAACATATCAGCACCATATCAAACCTGTATGAACATATCAGCAACATATCAAACCTGTACAAACATATCAGCAACATATCAAACCTGTATGAACATATCAGCACCATATCAAACCTGTATGAACATATCAGCAACATATCAAACCTGTACAAACATATCAGCAACATATCAAACCTATAAGAACATATCAGCAACATATCAAACCTATATGATCAAGTCGACATGGTTACAAAGGGAAGACATATGGAGTTCGGTTAACTTGATCTCTTGAACTGGTTCTGTATTGATAATTATCCCTTTCTAGTTTTTAC
>NC_079230.1:380000-425000 GCF_029633865.1 Lampris incognitus | reverse complement strand
CAGATATTCTGCCACAGTGTACTGTCGTTTTAGGGCCACATAGCATTTCATTTTATGTTGGTTTGTAGTTTGTGCGTCCCAATAAGTTATGTAATTTAGTTTTTCTTGAGTTATAATTTGATGGATTCTGAGGTTCTCGTCCTGAGGCTGTGAAGTGTTAGTGTTTGTTAGTGAACTGAGCGTCAGGACCAGTTGAGTGAGGGGACTGGTTTTGCTCAACTCTTGGTCTTGCAAGGCTTTGTAATGGTCTGAGTGGGGGTCACTGTTTTTCAAATGTTGCCATGTGATTGCCCTTTTCTGTATGTTGATCAGTAATGGATAATGGCCTGATTCTGCCTTGCTTGTTGTTTTCCTCTGGACATGTAAGAGGTTCTTACAGAACACCGCATGCAGGGTCTCAATTGGATGTTTGTCCCAGGTGCTAAATTCTTGATTTGTAATTGAACCCTACACTTCACTGCCTCAGAGGGCAATTGGTTTGATTACTGAATAGAATATTTTCCTCCAGATTCTAATTGGAATGTCTACAAAAATGTGTCGTTTTATGGCATAGAAAGCCCTGTGTGCTTTTTCTTTCAGTTCATTCACTGCCAGGTTAACATTTCCTGTGTTGCTGATGTTTAGTCCTAAATAATTATAGTTCTGGGAATGTTCAATATGGTTTCCTCCTAATGTGAATATATATTTAATTCTCTGAGATCTGGATCGTTTTTAAAAAA
Source organism: Lampris incognitus (assembly GCF_029633865.1). Classification (NCBI taxonomy): domain Eukaryota; kingdom Metazoa; phylum Chordata; class Actinopteri; order Lampriformes; family Lampridae; genus Lampris; species Lampris incognitus. The sequence goes on along the minus strand of NC_079230.1, from coordinate 424,281 downwards.
TTATGATTTTGGTATTTTTCATGTTTACTGCCAGGGCCCAGGTCTGGCAGTACTGCTCCTGCAGGTCCAGGTTCTGCTGTAGGCCCTGTGCAGTAGGAGACAGCAGAACCAGGTCGTGTGCATAGAGCAAGAGTTTGATCTCTGAGTCATGTAGGGTGAGGCCGAGTGCTGCTGATTGGTCTAGAGTTTTTGCAAATTTGTTGATGTAAATGTTGAACAAAGTTGGACTCAAGCAGCATCCCTGTCTCACTCCACGCTCCTGGGAGAGGTAATTTGTTCTTTTATCACCAATTTTTATTCTGCACTTATTTCCTGTGTACATTGATTTAATGATGTCATAGGTTTTACCCCCTACACCACTTTCAGTAACTTTGTAAAACAATCCTTGGTGCCAGATAGAGTCGAAAGCTTTTCTGAAATCAGTGAAGCATGCAAAAATGTTGTTTTTATTTTGGACTACATGTTTATCAATTAGGGTGTGCAGGGTGTAAATATGATCAGATGTGTGGTAATTTGGTAAAAATCCAGTTTGGCTTCTACTCAAGACATTGTGTTTCATAAGGAAGTCTAGCAGTCTAGAATTTATAATATTCCGAAAAATCTTCCCCAGATTGCTGTTCACACAAATGTCTCAGTAGTTATTAGGGTCAAATCTCTATCCGTTTTTAAAGATTGGGGTTATTCGTCATAGAGTCCAGATGTCAGGGAAATAACCTATGCTCAGAACCAAATTAAACAATTTTGAGATTGCCAATTAAAATTTTGAGCTCAGGCATTTTAGCATCTCATTTAGGATACTGTCAGGTCCAGGTGCTTTCTTTGTTTTTACTTTTCCGGTTTTGTCCTTAAGTTCCTGCTCAGTAATAGGGAAGTCTAGTGGGTTCTGGTTATCTTTAATAGCCAATTCTATCCTTGAAGTGTTTTGTTTCTATGGCCCTGATTAGGGTTTGTATTTGATTCAACTTTTTTAAAGAGCATTTGGAAATGGTTGGTCCATATTTCTCCATCTTGCATTGCCAATTCTTCTTGTTTAGATTTTTTTTCAGTTTGTTCCATTGTTCCAGAACTGATTCTTATTTATTGACTCCTCTATTAGTGTCAGTTGCTTGGAGGTGTACTGTTTTTTTTTTTGGGTTCTGAGTGTACGTTTGTATTGTTTTAATGTTTCTCAGTAAAGAAGGCGGATGTCTGTATTATTTGGGTCTCTGTGTTTCTGATTGGATAAAGCTCTAAGATCGTTTCTGATGTATTTGCAAATTAAAGATGATATTGATATTTTGTACTGCCAGGTTGACTCCTTCTTTACTGTGAGTATATGTGGTCTCCAGAAAGTTGTCTAAAAGTGTTTGAATTTCGTGGCTGCCAATTGCTTTCTGGAAATCTTCAGTACTCTTTCTTTAGTCTCTCTGTTTTGGCCCTAAGACTACAGAGGCGTCTGCCAGACCCCAATGGCCTGAACAGTCCCTTGTTAGGGTGAGAAGTGTCTCTCATGATCTTCTTGGCTCTCGTCCTCACTCTTCTGGTGTAAGTGTCCTGCGGGAGGGGGAGGGATGTTCTGGTGGTGCGTTCAGCTGAATGTACCACTCTCTGCAGGTCAACTCGGTCACGGGCAGAACAGTTTCCATACCAGGCAGTGATGCAACCTCTTAGGATGCTCTCCACAGCCGAGGAATAGAATGTCTTCAGGATGGAGGGTGAGGCCTTGAATTTCCACAGCCTTTGGAGGAAGTAGAGCCTCTGTCTGGACTTCTTTATAGTGTGCTGAGTGTGAAGAGTCCAGGTGAGGTCCTCAGCGATGTGTATGCCGAGGTATTTAAAGCTGGAGACCCTCTCCACAGGTTCCCTGTTGCTCTTTAGTGGGTTGTATCCTTTCCCCTGCTGTCTCCTGAAGTCCACCACCATTTCTTTGGTGTTGTTGACGTTCAGGGTCAGGTTGTTGAACTGGTACCACTGTGCCAGGTCATCTACTTGGTTCAGATAGGCCTGTTTGTTGTTGTTGGAAATCAGGCCTATTACCACTGTGTCGTCTGCAAATTTGATAATGGAGGTGGAAATATCCGTGGCTTTGCAGTCATGTGTGTAGATGTTGAACAGCAGAGGGCTCAGCCCACAACCCTGAGGAGCACCTGTGTTGAGGATCAATGTTCCGGAGGTTAGGCCACCCACCCTAACCACCTGGGGCCAGTCAGCGAGACAGTTGTACACCCAGTTGCACTACGGGGTGTTGATTCCCAGCGACCTCATCTTCGTGACCAGATTGAGGGGGACTATAGTACTAAACGCTGAACTGTAGTCAATGAACAGCATACGTACGTAGTTCCCTCTCCCCCCCCCCATCTACGTGGGTTAAGGTGATGTGCAAGAGGTTGGAGATGGCGTCGTCTCTGCACCTGTTGTTTTTATAGGCAAACTGGAGGGGGTCAAAAGAGCTGGGCATTAAAGTCGACTTCCAATTTGTCCTTATAGTGCCACTTAACCTCTTTGACTGTCTTCCGCAGGCCGTAAGACGCTGCTTTATAATCAGTCATGTCACCAGAAATCAGCCCTGCATTGTAGACGGTGGTACAAGCTGTTAACGCCAATTAACTGCTCTATCGACCCATGGTTTCTGGTTCGGGAAGATCTTAATCTTGACAGTCGGAATGATAGCATTTTTTAGCATAGAGATGTAACTCACTGCTACTTCCATAAACTCACTGACGTTAGCCGAGGTCATGCGGAACATCTCCCAATCAGCGTTCTCAAGAGCATCCTGCAACATGGCTTCTGAATGATCAGCCCAACGTTTTACCTCTTTCGTCACCAGGGGTTCCCTTAGGATTTTTTTTTTTTTTTATCCCTTAGGATTTTTTGTTTGTATTTTGGTAGGAGGAGGATAGCGGCATGGTCTGACTTGACGAACTCTGGCAGGGAGATGGCTTTATAGCGCTCCCTAAACTGCATGTAGCAGTGATCCAGTGTATTTCTTCCTCTCGTGAGGAAGTGAATATGTTGTTTAAATTCAGACATGCCCCGTGTAAGATTTTCTTTGTTAAAGTCACCGACCACTATGAAAGCAGCCCCCAGATACCGTTGTTGTTATTTGTTTATCACCTCCTGCAGCTCGGATTTGGCAAAGTCCGTGTTGGCTTATGGTGGAATATAGACTGCTGTGATGATTACTGATGTCAACTCGCAGGGCAGGTAGAATGAATGGTACATGATGGTTAGATGCTCCAAGTGAGGAGAGCAGGACCGAGAGAGAACCGTAACGTTCCTTGGGTCACACCACTTGTTTGTCATGAAGCAGACTCCTCCACCTTTGGATTTGCTGGACTCTTCTGTTCTGTCCATACGGACAGTGGAGAAGTGTTCAGCCAGTGCAACTGCATGGTCCAGTATGGTGGGGGTCAACCAGGATTCGGTGAAACACAGGATGTTACAGTCTCTAATGTCCTTTTGGAATTGTATCCTTGCTCTGATGTCATCCAGCTTATTCTCTAATGATTGAACATTTGCAAGTAGGATGCTCGGCAAGGGTGGGTGGTTTGCCTGGCTCCTCAGCCTGTTTCTGACCCCAGCTCGTTTCCCTCTATGTTTTTTGGGCCTTCTCCTGATCCCAGTGTAATCGTTCAAAAGTAAACAATCTTCATTACTCTGGCTGACGCTTCGGAGAATTTCCGCTGGTAACACTGTTGCGGTCCCGGGAACCTGATTTCTAATCTTTATAAGCGTATCACGATCATATGCAATCATATTAAAGATACATAAAACGTTAAAAGGAAGTAAGTAAAACATAAGACATAAAATAAGACAGTCTAAATGGAGCAACCCCGGTTGCATCTGGTCTCACCCGTCCTAACCCGGAAGAACTTTTATCATATAATCTACTGTACTATTCCCAAGAGGTGAGCAAAATGTGTATCGCCACAGAGCGTGCCCTCGTACCTCACCAGTGATGATGCACAGACCCAGGTTTTGACAGAGCTGCAACAAGTCCTTTGTTTCTGTTGACTGTGTGGTCATGGTTATTTGTGTGGAAATAGGTCACGTTGTTAATATATGACAGTTTGTTAGTTATGTAGTTATTTCCTTTTCCATCAGTGAAATCAGGCTGGTTTCCTGTCCTAGCATTTCCCTGGGACTGGAAATGGCTCATCTCATTTTCAAGTCCAGAGCAGGTGTCTTCATTGTAATAGGGGGATTATTTAGGGGGGACATATATAGCACAGAGAAATAGGTCGTTCTGTTCTGAGAGGAGATTTTCCTTATTTTTTATCCAAGCATGTGATTTTTCGATTTTTAACATTTTTATAAAATTGTGTAGTTTAGCTTTGTACCATATTATGAGTTCCCCCAAGTTCCTGCCCTGATGTGTGGTGCTGAGTTTTTGGGAGGGTATAATGATTCTCTGTAGTCTGAGGGGCAGCGAGTGGCAACGTCTTCCTCACACCATGTGTCCTGCAGAATGATTATGTCTGTGGTCTTGATGCATTGTTTGGAAATTTCTTTTTTTTTGTGATCAAATATTTTTTATTTTATCATTTTTTAAACAAGACACACAAATGAACAATAATGCAAACAAAAACCCACCCACAAGCGAGAAAAAAAAAGGGAAAAGAAAAGAAAAAAAACTACAGAAAAAATGGCAAAAAAGAAACAGCATACAGTACTCAGTCAGTGTTCAGTCAATAAAGTTCTTCAACTCAGCGGCCACAGAATTCGACATGTCTATAGTTCCAGCCCTTGCTCCATGGATCCTTGCTGTCGAGAGCTCCAAATATACAATGTCCAGATATAAGAGGGACCAATGACGAGATGACAAATCATCTGGAGCTTTCCAACGCATAGCAACCATCTTCTTGGCTGCTGTGAGTCCCGCAAGCAATATGCGCTGCTTGATTAGTGGTACATGTAGTGCAGAGAAGTCATTTAGAAGTAATACCGCAGGCTCAGTGGGTACAGTAATCGACAAAAATTGGGACAATTTATCAGCAACCATTTCCCAAAACCCTTTCACCCTTGGACATTCCCAGACCATATGAAAGAAGGTTCCAACCACATTCGGCGAACCAAATGTACAGTTTGGGCTATCAGCAAGTTTCATACAAAACCTCTGTCGTGGGGTGCGATATGTCCGATGTATAAAATTATAGTGCATTGTTTGGAAATTTCTATTTAGGATTTTTACACCAGAGGCTGAGGATTTCAGACCTTGGATATTCCATGTGCTTATAGAGAGACTCATTTCTTGTTGAAATGTCTTGTTACTGAAAACAGATAAACTTGGAAAACAGATAATTATTTACATTAGTCATTTAGCCGACGCTTTTATCCAAAGCGACTTACAATAAGTGCATTTAACGTAGGAAATCAGTAGAACTACCAGTCATCAGAGGTCATAAGTGCATCTAAACAAACATCCAAGAGCAAAACCAGTGCTAAAGTAAAAGTGCAAGAAAGATTTTTTTTTAATGAGTGAATACAATAAGTGCTAAGAACAAGTAACAGGGTAGTAGTTCTTAAAGAGGTGAGTTTTCAACCTGTGCCAAAAGATGGGCAGCGACTCCGCTGTCCTGACATCAGTGGGGAGTTCATTCCACCACTGTGGGGCCAGGACAGAAAAGAGTCGTGACCGGGTCCATCAGCAGCAGGGGCCTCTGAGCGACGGGGCAACCAGGCATCCCAAGGCGGTAGAGCGAAGTGGTCGGGCAGGGGCATAGGGCTTGACCATAGCCTGGAGATAGGAAGGAGCTGTTCCTTTCACTGCCCTGTCGGCTAGCACCAGAGTCTTAAACTGGATGCGAGCAGCAACTGGGAGCCAGTGTAGGGACATGAGAAGGGGAGTTGTGTAGGAGAACTTAGGGCGGTTGACCACCAGACGAGCTGCAGCTTTCTGAACAAACTCCAGAGGTCTGATGGCTGACGCCGGGGCGCCAGCAAGGAGAGAGTTGCCGTAGTTCAGCCGGGAGATGACCAGATCCTGGATGAGCACCTGTGCCGTCTCGTCAGTGAGGAATGGGCAAATCCTCCTGATGCTATAGAGGAGAAATCTGCAGGAGCGAGCAATCGATGCAACGTTTGCAGGAAACTAGTTGGTCATCCAGGATCACACCCAGATTTCTCAGTCCGAGTTGGCGTCACCATGGTGTTGTCAATGGTGATGGCCAGGTCTCGGTGCGGGCAACCTTTCCCCGGGAGGAACATCAGCTCTGTCTTGTCCAGATTGAGCTTCAGGTGGTGTGTCGCCATCCACTCTGAGATGTCAGTCAAGCACGCAGCAATGCGTGTCTCTATTTGTGTGTCAGAGGGAGGAAAGGACAAGATCAGTTGGGCGTCATCGGCATAACAATGGTAAGATAAGTCATGGGAGTGAATAACAGAACCAAGGGATGTCGTGTACAGGGAGAAAAGATGATGACCCAGAACTGAACCCTGTGGAATGCCTGTGGTCAGTCTGCGAGGCTCCGACACAGATCCCCTCCATGTCACCTGGTAGGAGCGACCCGTCAGGTAGGTTGCAAACATTGAGAGTGCAGAGCCTGTGACACCCATCCCCTCGAGGGTAGAGAGGAGGATCTGGTGGTTCACTGTGTCGAACGCAGCTGACAAGTCCAGGAGTATCAGGACAGAGGAGAGAGAGTTTGCTCTCGCAGAGTGCAGCAATTCTGTCACTGCAAGGAGGGCCATCTCTATCGAGTGAACCACCCTGAACCCAGACTGGTTGGGGTGCAGGAGGTTGTTCTGGTGGAGGTACAAAGAAAGTTGGTTAAAGACAGCACGTTCAAAAGTTTTGGATAGAAAGGGTAGAAGGGAAACCGGTCTGTAGTTTTTGACATCAGAGGGGTTTAGTCATGGTTTCTTGAGAAGGGGGGGGGGGACTCTAGCAGTCTTGAAGGCAGATGGAAAGCATCCTGCCTGGAGGGACGTGTTGATGAGGTAGGTTAGATAGGGAAGGAGTTCAGGTGGTATAGACTGAAGAAGAGGGGAGGGGACCTGGTCAAGGAGCATGTGGTGGGGCAACTGGATGTGATGAGGTACAGAACCTTGTCGGGGGAGAGGGGAGCGAGGTGGGATAGGGTGGGACGTGGAGAGGTGAGGGAGCGATAGTGCAAGCAGCACTAACCGGGTGGTGAGAAAAGGAAGATCTGATGTCGTTTACCTTCTTGTCAAAGAAGTTAGCGAAGTCATCAGGGAAGGGAGGAAGTAGGAGAAGGAGGTTGAAGAAGTGTAGAGAAGATTTCAAAGAGTTTCTTGAGATTAGAGGCAGAGGATAGGATTTTAGAGCAATAGAAGGCAGCCTTAGCAGCAGAAAGGGGGGAGGAGAACGTGGAAAGAAGATATTCGAAGTCGAGAAGATCCTCTGGGAGTTTGCCTCTTACCCATTTGCGCTCTTTCACTCTCAAGCTCCTTCTGTAGGTACGTACTGAGTCGGTCAGCCAAGGGGTAGGTGGAGTTGGGTGTTCAGCCATGGAGGTGAGGAGACAGAGATTGTCCAGAGAAGAGGAGAGGGTAGAGAGAAGAAGATCAGTAGCAGTGTCAGGGAGTAGGATATATAAATATTCAGGTGTAGGAAGGATAGAGGTAACAGAGGAAAAAAGATCAGTGGCGGAGAAAGAGCGGAGGTGTCTATGGGTGGAAACCATGTGGGTAGGGGAAGGGGCTGAGGGGGGTGAAGAGAGGGAGAGAGAATAGGACATGAAATAGTGGTGAGAGAGCTGCAGGGGAGTAACAGATATTGGAAATAGGACAGTGTCTAGTAAAGATAAGGTCCAGCTGGTTGCCGGCCTTGCGGGTAGGAGGAGAGGGTGAGAGCTGAAGGTCAAAGGCGGAGAGGAAAGCGAGAAGATGATCTAGCTTGTTAGTGTGGATGTTGAAGTCACCGAGAAGGATAAGTGCAGAGTCATCAACAGGGAAGTCCTAGACAAGTGTGTCAAGCTCCTCCAGAAACTCACCAAGGGGACCTGGTGGGCGGTACACAACCACGATGGTGAGTATGACTGGATAAGAGACAGTAACAGCATGAAATTCAAAAGAGGGCGGAGAAAACTGTGGAATGGAAACAAGAGAGTATTTCCATTTCAGGGAGATTAGCAGGCCAGTACCACCACCCCACCTCTGGGAGTGTGAGAAAAAGAGTACACATCAGACAGAGCTGCGGGTGTAGTAGTGTTTTCTGGCATGATCCAGGTCTCAGTTAGAGCAAGAAAGTTGAGGGAGAGCAAGGAATGCATAGCCTGAGATAAACTCAGCTTTTGGCACCGCAGACTGGCAATTCCAGAGCCCTACCATCACCACTTGCTCAACATGAGTGGAGAGAGTGGGATAGAGGAGATTGGTAGGGTCACAGCACCTAGGAGTGACCCAACATATATGCCAGCCCCGGGAAGAGGGAAAGGACAGGAATGCGAAGGAAACACATAGTCTATATTAGGTACACAAAATACAGATGACTGACCGGATCTAAAAAGTGCAGTCCGTGCTTGACGAAGTCTTGGCTTGAAAAGGTCACTCTTGCCTTTGTTCACTCTAGCCTTCATTCAACCTAGACCTGTTTGCCCTCGGCTTGTTTGCTGACAGCAGTGATTTAAAGAACACTGATTGCTAATTGTCTGCCAGAAGTGCAGGCCACACCCTGGCCACTTAACACCCAATTGGCCAAAGAGCAGTAGATGTATGAAGAAAAGGACTAATACTCAAGCAGCTGAAATAAGACTAATAGCAACTTGTTAAGCAAGAAAGATGATACTTACTCTATTCTAGATGAACCAGCAATTCGGATCACTCCCGAAGTTAAAATGCACGCTGGACTGAAACTGAATCAGGCCAGACTTCTAAATCCCTGTGTTGTTCTGGCCACATCCTGGCCACTTAACACCTAATTGGCCAAAGAGGTACACTGACAATACGCCTACTGCCCAGAAACTGGTCACTTATGTAAAACTCTATCAAACCTCACACAATACTATTAAAACTGCAAACAGCAAGTTACCAAGGAATAGATTTATAAGCTAAAAGGATAAGTAAGTCAAAACAGCTAGGCAACAAGAAATATTTAAGGACACACTAGGTGAAAAACAGCTACAGCTAGAATAAGTAACTAAGACAAGTAAGTAAACAGAATAAGACAGCTACAGATAGAATAAGATCCCATTAGGAACCAGCAGCAGATGTACAGAGAAAAGGACTAATACTCAAGCAGCTGGAATAAGACTAATAGCAACATCGTTAAGCAAGAAAGATGATACTTACTCTATTCTAGATGAACCAGCAATTTCGAATCACTCCAGAAGTTAAAATGCAAACTGGATTTGACAAGCAAAAGCATTAGTGGAATGTATATAAAGGTATATTATAAGCGGCATATATATACATGTACATACATTTACTCACACACACACACACACATATATATATATATATATATATATATATATATATATATATATATATATATACACACATACACACATATACCGCATATACATATACAGCATATATCCATGTACACACACAGACACACTTACTTGCATCCATATATGTACGCATACAAATACAGTACCTGTGCACACATGCACACACACACATATGTACATATACACCTGCATACATATACATCAGATTTCGAAAAGAGAATGACTGAACTTATCGTTTTTAAACTATTAAACTATTGATGCATAATGGGTCTAATCTTAATCTTAATGTATGTATTCATGCAAGTGTTTACTTATAAGAAAACCTTAACCTTGTTGTTTGTATTGATATTATATGTATGTGTTTGGTACAGATGTACTGCAGTTTTTCTTTGATTTCATCCATATTGGTACCCATGAAGTTCTGTGGTCTTCTGGAGGTGTCTGCATAGCTCGGGCCCTGTAGACTGAGCTCCTGGGGCAGCTGGACGACTCTCGGTGCACTGGCTGGCTGGGGCCAACTGGGTGGTCCAGTTGGCTGGGGGCGGTGAGCAGGTCCAGTTGGCTGGGGATGGTGGGCAGGTCCAGTTGGCTGAGGGTGGTGAGCAGGTCCAGTGGGCTAGGGGTGGTGAGCAGCTTCAGTTGGCTGGGGGTGGTGAGCAAGTCCATTTGGCTGGGGGCGATGAGCAGGTCCAGTTGGCTTGGGACGGTGGGCAGGTCTTGTTGGCCAGGGGCAGCGAACAGGTCCAGCCGGTTGGGGGCAGTGAGCAGGTTCCGTTGGCTGGGGGCGTATCCAGCCAGCTGGTCTGGGTTGCTGGGTGTGCTGGGTTGGTCCAGCATGGGCACGTTGTCTTGGCTGAAGGCCTGGTGGGACCTAGGTCCCCAGGAGGGGTCTGTGGGCAGGTGGACCCCTGCTGGGAGTGTGGCCATGGTAGTACTGAGGTCTTGAATACTGTCCGCTGTAGTTTCTACCTGTGTCAGGATGTCTTCCCAATGGTATATCGTTTATAGTTTTAGCAGTGCATGTTTGCTCAGGTGCACATGGTCGTACAGGTGCTGTGGTGTGATGGTGGAGTGGTGAGCCAAGTGCACGTTGGGCATGAGTGCACATCCTCCGGAAATGTCCACGTTCACTCTCTGGATGGTGGCAGGGGGGGAAGTCCATGCGTGGCAGAAGAGTAGAGATGGTGATATTTGCATTGGGGAAGGCCTCGGTGGCTCTCTCTGCCACTCTACAGACCAGTCTTCCCACTCTCTCTTGCTTCTGTCAAAGTCAAAGTCTAAGTCAAAGTAGGTTTTTATTTTTCCCCAGAGAGGCAATTGCTGTATAGCAGCGGCAAAATTCAAACACACAAACACTCCACAGAACACATAAGTCAAATAAGAGGGAATGAAGGAGTGTTGTATCTACTGGTTTTGACTACTGGGTATTTGAAGCGGAAACCAGAAAGCAAGGTCTGAAACTCTAGGTGCAGGGGGTGGTGCTGTCAGACAGGATGGATTCTGCTTTCCATAACATCTGTTTGTTGTATAAATCAGATAGACTTTTCTGTTGGGTACCTGTGATGTTACTGCACACCTTGATCACATTTGTTTGTGCATTTTCCTGTTTAAGGTTGACACAGAGGCATACCAGCCGATAAAAGAAAAAAGTAATAACAGACTCAATGAAAGATCTGTAGAACAAAGTCAACAGGGAGCTGTCAGCACCCAACTTAGCCAGCTTCCTCAGACAAAAAAGGCGCTGCTGGGTTTTTTTCCATTGCAAATTGGTATTACAAAATTCAGCTTTTTATCAATTATAGTGCCCATGTACTTGTATGACTCAACAATTTCAACCTCCTGACCATTAATCTTAGTGTTGACTGGGTTGGAGGGATTATGTCTAAAGTCAATACACATTTCTTTGGTCTTAGTCACAATTAATTCCAAAAAGGCTCCCTGACACCATTTGGAGAAAGTCTATGACAGGACCATGGGACATTTCATTCTGCTTCAGCAGGCTCACTATCACCATGTCATATGCAGATTTCACAGTGCGATGATTTTTGAACTCACTGCGGCAGTCATTACTGTACAGGATGTCTAGGAGAGGAGAGAGGACACAGCCCTGAGGGGAGCTGGTTGATGTTGATGTCAAGTCAGAAAAGTGTACATTCCCTCTCACTCTCTGAGATCTGTTGGTGAGGAAGTCCAAAATCCATCCAACAATGTTGGTGTCCAACCCAAAACATTCCACAAGATTCTGCACAAGCAGATGGGGCTGTATGGTATTGAAGGTGGATGAGAAGTCTATGAACAACAGTCTGGCATGGTTCTTACTACCCTCTAAGAGTGACTGTGAATGAAGTTAAGAAGAGTTATGGTTGCATCCTGAACCCCCCTGTTGGTTTGATATGCAAACTGTAACGGGTTGAGAAGATGCTCCGTCCTGCCCAGCAGTTCCTTTATAATCAGTTTTTCAAATGACTTCATACCAAGAGAGGTTAAAACTACAGGCCTGTAGTCATTCACGGCAGCTTAAAGCTAAAGGCCGTCGCCTGGAAAGCCTTTACACGAAAACTGGCCTGGTTGTTCATAAAGACATTTATAATGACCACATACTTCATTATAAGGAGGCTGTGTCCACAGCTAAATCGTCTTATTACGCAAATTTAATTAGATCAGGTGAAGGGAACACTAGAACCCTGTTTTCCACGGTAAACAATATTTTACGGCCACCAGACACTCTCGCACCTCACCAGTACTCAGTTGCTCAATGTAATGCTTTAATGACCCTTTTTAATGCCAAAATTGAAAATATTCATCAGCAATTGATCTTGTCAAACAATACTGCACACAGTTCATCTTATTCACCCTTCTATGTTCCCCTCTCTTCATCACGATCTAGTTTTAAACTCCCAACTCTTGCAGAAATATCTGATCTTATTCGTAAATCCAAATCATCTACCTGTCAGTTAGACCCCCTTCCTACTCATTTAGTAAAAGCCTGTCTACCTTCTCTATCCTCTTTAATAACTGATATCATACATTCCTCCCTTACCTCTGGTCTTGTTCCCTCATCTCTCAAAACAGTTGCGATAACTCCAATACTCAAGAAACCTGGTGAAGAACTCAACAATTTGAATAATTTTCGCACAATCTCAAATTTACCATTTCTTTCTAAAACACTTGAAAGAACAGTCGCATCTCAGGTACACGCTCACTTGACTAACAACAATCTGTTCGAACAATTCCAGTCTGGTTTTCGCTCCATGCACAGTATGACAACAGCCTTGGTGAAAATCACTAATGATCTTTTGATGGCAGCTGACTCTGGGCTCTTAACCATACTTGTCCTCCTTGATCTGAGTGCAGCCTTTGATACCATCTCACACAACATCCTCCAAGAAAGGTTAGCTTCCATTGGAATAACTGGCACCCCCCTTGACTTGTTTAGATCATAGTTACCTGGCCGCACTCAGTTTGTCAAACTTAAAAATTTGAGATCTCAGTCCTTTCCTGTTACTACCGGTGTTCCCCAGGGCTGTGTATTGGGACCCCTCCTATTTATTATTTACTTAATACCTTTTGGCCACATTTTCAGGAAATTTTGCATTCAATTTCACTGCTATGTGGATGACACCCAGCTTTATCTATCCACCAAACCTACCTCCACCCCACTCCACTTCCTTTTTTGACTGCTTACTAGAAATTAAATCCTGGTTTTCATACCACATCCTCAAAGTTAATAGTGATAAAATTGGGGTCCTTTTGGTTGCCACTAAATCAACTTTGGCCAAAACTAATTGTTTTTCTCTTACTATTGACAATTCTATAGTTCCCCCATCGCCTAAGGTTAAGAGTCTGGGTGTCATCCTGGACAGCACATTATCTTTTAAAACCCACATGAACAATGTTACTCGGTCTGCATACTTGCACCTACGTAATATTAATTGTCTTCGGCTGTCACTTACACCTATAAGCACAGCCATAGTATTACAGCTGAACTAAGACCAAAAGATCAAAAAAGTGCTGCAAGAGCTGTACCATAAGAAAGCCACTAAAGAAAATGGTCCAGAGTCACTAGTACCATTTTATTACAACTTGGCCATTAAAAAAAAAACATAAAGAAAACAGCAAACTCATGGATAACTAAGGCAGAGTGGCGATAAGGGCAAACTATGATGACTAAAGATGAATGCGCTAAACACAAACAGACAAGGGAAACAATACTCACCGCCCTGCTTGGCAAAGCCAAATAAAAATGAAAATGAAAGGCGGGTATGAACCCCAAAATCAAAAAAGGGATCTAGAACATAAGCATGAGTGCCAGGCAAAAGTTAGCTAAGAAGTTTACAAAAAGTCAAACAAACAGCTTTCAGAATATGAGGGGATCGTTCACATGGCAGTTGCAGTTGGGGGGGTCCGGCTGTGATGGAGGTGTTGTTGATGTGTTGATGATTCTTGTGTTGTGGGACGATATTGTGTGTTGAATGTTAGGCATGCAGCTGTAACTCATGTTGATGGTGTTTGTATTGAACATCTTCCACAGTTGATGGTCCGGGGTAAAGCACTTATCCAAAAGTTCAAAAAACTGCTTACCCATGTTTGTGGCCACAGTGTCACTGTGGGGTGGTTGTACCACGGTATCACTGTAGGGTGGTTGTACCACCGTGTCACTGTAGGGTGATTGTACCATGGTATCACTGTAGGGTGGGTTGTACCAGCTGATGTTTCTTCTTCTGCTACATCTGTTGGTTTGCTGGCAGTCAGTGTGTAATGGTGGGTTGTACTTGAGCCGCTCTTTTGTAATGCATCTTGGTATGGGGGTGCAGCGTCATTGAAGATGGACTCACTAGATGATAATTTTGAGAGTCTTTTATCAATGCTTTCTGGGATGGTCTTCAAGATGGAGGGTGGTTGGGCACTTTCTCTGTGGACATACTGCAGTGTGTTGTTGGGTTTCATGTACGGCTTGTATGTGCCATTCCTAAGGGCCATTGAGATGTCCCGAAAGTACATCTGTTTTTTGTTTTGTTTTCTGTTTTTGCTTCAACTGTGATGTTTAGCTGATTGTTTGAGAATATTTTGCAGATTTGCTATAAATCGCAACCCATCATCCATATAGAGTCCAACATTGATGTCCAGGTCCTGTAGTTGAGACAGTTCACAAGTATCCACCCCGTCGAGGCTGCCCATGGTTACATCACATTTACTACTACCTTTTATCTGCCATGGGTTTCCATTGTAGTAGAGAAGTGATTCCTTTGCCTGGTATATAATGTCTCTGTCTTGGTATATAATGTCTCTGTCTTGGTATATAATGTCTCTGTCTTGCTCGGATATCACTGTGTCCTGGTATATAATTTTTCTGTCCTGGTATATAATGTCTCTGTGTTGCTTGGGTATCACTGTGTGTCCTGGTATATAATGTCTCTGTCTTGCTCGGATATCACTGTGTGTCCTGGTATATAATGTCTCTGTGTTGCTTGGGTATCACTGTGTGTCCTGGTATATAATGTCTCTGTCTTGCTCGGATATCACTGTGTGTCCTGGTATAAAATGTATCTGTCCTGGTATATAATGCCCCTGTCTTGCTCGGATATCACTGTGTTTCCTGGTATTTAATGTCTCTGTCTTGCTCGGAAATCACTGTTTGTCCTGATATACAGTGCATCCGGAAAGTATTCACACCCCTTCACTTTCCCCACATTTTGTTATGTTACAGCCTCATTCCAAAATGGATTAAATTCCTTTTCTCATCAATCTAAACACAATACCCCATAATGACAAAGTCAAAAAGGTTTTGTAGAATTTTTTGCAAATTTATTAAAAATAAAAAACAGAAATGTTGCATGTACATAAGTATTCACACCCTTTGCTACGACACTCAAAATTGAGCTCAGGTTCATCCTGTTTCCACTGATCATCCTTGAGATGTTTCTGCATCTTGACTGGAGTCCACCTGTAGTAAATTCTTTGTTTTATAAATTTATTTCTGATTTTTCCCTTTTTTCTCCCAATTTAGTGGCCAATCGATCCCTATTTTAATTCAAACACCCACCCTCGTACTGCATGCGTTCGCGAACTGCATTTCTCTGGCCGGCAGTCTTGAGGGAGACTGCCTCCGCACTTTCGTGACAAGGCGACTCCAGACCGAACATCTGTTTTTTCCGACACACACAGAGACGAATTCACGTGACGAACACAAGCCGACACCGCCCCCCTCCCGAAGACAGCGTTGCCAATGATTGCTGCTTCATTGAGTCCGGCCATAGTCAGATCTGACGAGACCGGGGCGCGAACCCCAGTCCCCAGTGGGAAACTGCATCGACACAAAGCCGATGCTTAGACCGCTACACCACCGCGGACTTCACCTGTAGTAAATTCAGTGGATCGGACATGATTTGGAAAGGCACACACCTGTCTATATAAGGTCCCACTGTTGACAGTGCATGTCAGAGCAGAAACCAAGCCATGAAGTCAAAGGAATTGTCTGTGGACCTCCGAGACAGAATTGTATCGAGGCACAGATCTGGGGAAGGGTACAAAAAAATGTCTACAGCTTTGAAGGTCCCGAAGAGCACAGTGGTCTCCATCATTCGTAAATGGAAGAAGTTTGGATCCACCAGGACTCTTCCTAGAGCTGGCTGCCCAGCCAAACTGAGCAATCGGGGGGGAGAAGGGCCTTGGTCAGGGAGGTGACCAAGAACCCGATGGTCACTCTGACAGAGCTCCAGCGTTCCTCTGTGGAGATGGGAGAACCTTCCAGAAGGACAACCATCTCTGCAGCACTCCACCAATCAGGCCTTTATGGTAGAGTGGACAGATGGAAGCCTCTGCTCAGTAAAAGGCACATGACAGCCCGCTTGGAGTTTGCCAGAAAGCACCTAAAGGACTCTCAGACCATGAGAAACAAGATTCTCTGGTCTGATGAAACCAAGATTGAACTCTTTGGCCTGCATGCCAAACGTCCCGTCTGGAGGAAACCAGGCACCTCTCATCACCTTGCTAATACCATCCCTACAGTGAAGCATGGTGGTGGCAGCATCATGCTGTGGGGATGTTTTTCAGTGGCAGGAACTTGGAGACTAGTCAGGATCGAGGGAAAGATGAATGGAGCAAAGTACAGAGAGATCCTTGATGAAAACCTGCTCTAGAGTGCTCAGGACCTCAGACTGGGGCGAAGGTTTACCTTTCAACATGACAACAACCCTAAGCACACAGCCAAGACAACGAAGGAGTGGCTTCGGGACAAGTCTGTGAATGTCCTTGAGTGGCCTAGCCAGAGCCCAGACTTGAACCCCATTGAACCTCTCTGGAAAGAACTGAAAATAGCTGTGCAGCGATGCTCCCCATCTAACCTTACAGAGCTCGAGAGGATCTGCAGAGAAGAATGGGAGAAATACCCCAAATATAGGTGTGCCAAGCTTGTAGCTTCATACCCAAGAAGACTTGAGGCTGTAATCGCTGCCAAGGGTGCCTCAACCAAGTACTGAGTAAAGGGTGTGAATACTTATGTACATGCAATATTTCCGTTTTTTATTTTTAATAAATTTGCAAAAATTTCTACAAAACCTTTTTCACTTTGTCATTATGGGGTATTGTGTGTAGATTGATGAGAGAAAAAAGGAATTTAATCCATTTTGGAATAAGGCTGTAACATAACAACATGTAGGGAAAGTGAAGGGGTGTGAATACTTTCTGGATGCACTGTATAATGTCTCTGTCCTGGTATATAATGTCTCTGTCTTGCTCAGGTATCATTGTGTGTCCTGGTATATAATGTCTCTGTCTTGCTCGGCTATCATTGTGTGTCCTGATATATAATGTCTCTGTCTTGGTATATAATGTCTCTGTCTTGCTTGGATATCACTGTGTGTGTTAAGGTTTGTGGAAGAACCCAAGCACACAACACCAGGCAGAGATAGAGTTAGCCGAAACCGGCGTAGTATTTAATAGTTCAGACAAAGGTCAACACAGGAGGGCAAGGAGCAACTTAGGAAACAGGAAGTCCAAAAAAACCGAAGTTGTCCTTTAACATGAAAACGAACCGAAAAGTCCCTCTAAGGTCCAACAAGAAAACAAGCACGGCAACGAAAAGAGTCCAGTAATCCACTTTGCAGGTTATGCACAACAAACAGAGAAACTCCAAGAAAACTCACTGGTAATCCAAAATGGGGACGCGGCAGAATAATACCAAAGGGGAAAACTCCACGGAGAAAATAGTAAATCCAAGAGCTGAGATAAACACGGAGAGGATGCACAGGGAGGGAAAAGTAACCACTTCAACAAGGAGGTTATGGCACGAACTTGCAATGAGCTCTGGGAGACCAGCAAACTTAAGCCCAGCCCTGACGAGCTGATGGGCTGCTGGTGCGGGATGAGCCGACAAGCTTCAGGTGTGAGACGGAGCGCGCCTGGCTCATTCCCGTTGACAAGCGCACAGCTCCCTGGCAGCGCGCTCAGAGGTCCCGGGCGTACCAGCGAGATCACGTTGGGAAGGGTGCACGGCTGGGCGAGCCGTAACAGTTTGTCCTGGTATATCATGTCTCTGTCTTGCTCGGGTATCACAGTGTGTCCTGGTATATAACGTCTCTATCTTGCTCGGGTATCACCGTGTGTCCTGGTATATCATGTCTCTGTCTTGCTCGGGTATCACCGTGTGTCCTGGTATATCATGTCTCTGTCTTGCTCGGGCATCACCGTGTGCCCTGGTATATCATGTCTCTGTCTTGCTCGGGTATCACCGTGTGTCCTGGTATATAATGTCTCTGTCTTGCTCGGGTATCACTGTGTGTCCTGGTATATCATGTCTCTGTCTTGCTTGGGTATCACCGTGTGTCCTGGTATATCATGTCTCTGTCTTGCTTGGGTATCACCGTGTGCCCTGGTATATCATGTCTCTGTCTTGCTCGGGTATCACCGTGTGTCCTGGTATATCATGTCCCTGTCTTGCTCGGGTATCACAGTGTGTCCTGGTATATCATGTCTCTGTCTTGCTTGGGTATCACCATGTGTCCTGGTATATCATGTCTCTGTCTTGCTCGGGTATCACCGTGTGTCCTGGTATATCATGTCCCTGTCTTGCTCGGGTATTAGAGTGTGTCCTGGTATATCATGTCTCTGTCTTGCTTGGGTATCACTGTGTGTCCTGGTAAATCATGTCTCTGTCTTGCTCGGGTATCTCCGTGTGTCGTGGTATATATCATGTCTCTGTCTTGCTCGGGTATCACCGTGTGTCCTGGTATATAATGTCTCTGTGTTGCTCGGGTATCACTCTGTGTCCTGGTAAATCATGTCTCTGTCTTGCTCGGGTATCACCGTGTGTCCTGGTATATTATGTCTCTGTCTTGCTCGGGTATCACTGTGTGTCCTGGTATATAATGTCTCTGTCTTGCTCGGCTATCACCATGTGTCCTGGTATATCATGTCTCTGTCTTGCTCGGGTATCACTGTGTGTCCTGGTATATAATGTCTCTGTCTTGCTCGGCTATCACCATGTGTCCTGGTATATCATGTCTCTGTCTTGCTCGGGTATCACTGTGTGTCCTGGTATATCATGTCTCTGTCTTGCTCGGGTATCACCGTGTGTCCTGGTATATAATGTCTCTGTCTTGCTCGGGTATCACTGTGTGTCCTGGTATATAATGTCTCTGTCTTGCTCGGGTATAACCGTGTGTCCTGGTGTATAATGTCGGGTATCACCATGTGTCCTGGTATGTAATGTCTCTGTCTTGCTCGGGTATCACCGTGTGTCCTGGTATATAATGTCTCTGTCTTGCTCGGGTATCAACGTGTGTCCTGGTATATAATGTCTCTGTCTTGCTCGGGTATAACCGTGTGTCCTGGTGTATAATGTCGGGTATCACCATGTGTCCTGGTATGTAATGTCTCTGTCTTGCTCGGGTATCACCGTGTGTCCTGGTATATAATGTCTCTGTCTTGCTCGGGTATCACTGTGTGTCCTGGTATATAATGTCTCTGTCTTGCTCGGGTATAACCGTGTGTCCTGGTGTATAATGTCGGGTATCACCATGTGTCCTGGTATGTAATGTCTCTGTCTTGCTCGGGTATCACCGTGTGTCCTGGTATATAATGTCTCTGTCTTGCTCGGGTATCAACGTGTGTCCTGGTATATAATGTCTCTGTCTTGCTCGGGTATCACCGTGTGCCCTGGTATATAATGTCGGGTATCACGGTGTGTCCTGGTATATCATGTCGGGTATCACCGTGTGTCCTGGTATATCATGTCTCTGTCTTACTCAGGTATCACCGTGTGTCCTGGTATATCATGTCTCTGTCTTGCTCGGGTATCACCGTGTGTCCTGGTATATCATGTCTCTGTCTTGCTCGGGTATCACCGTGTGTCCTGGTACATCATGTCTCTGTCTTGCTCGGGTATCACCGTGTGTCCTGGTATATCATGTCTCTGTCTTGCTCGGGTATCACCGTGTGTCCTGGTATATCATGTCTCTGTCTTGCTCGGGTATCACCGTGTGTCCTGGTATATCATGTCTCTGTCTTGCTCGGGTATCACCGTGTGTCCTGGTATATCGTGTCTCTGTCTTGCTCGGGTATCACCGTGTGTCCTGGTAAATCGTGTCTCTGTCTTGCTCAGGTATCACCGTGTGTCCTGGTATATCGTGTGTCTGTCTTACTCGGGTATCACCGTGTGTCCTGGTATATCATGTCTCTGTCTTGCTCAGGTATCACCATGTGCCCTGGTATATCATGTCTCTGTCTTGCTCGGGTATCACCGTGTGTCCTGGTATATCATGTCTCTGTCTTGCTCGGGTATCACTGTGTGCCCTGGTTTATCACGTCTCTGTCTTGCTCGGGTATCACTGTGTGTCCTGGTATATAATGTCTCTGTCTTGCTCGGGTATCACTGTGTGTTGTGCGGCAAAATCACTGGCTTTGGAAAGTAACACTTTGCTTATGGATGGGTAGAAATCGCAGATATCAAAACATATGAATTCAAAAACACGTGATCGCTAACGGTCCAATGGGGGGGTGTATTTGTCTATTGGCATGATTTATTTATAATTACAAAATAGGTGCTTATATGTATGCACACGTGTAGCTTTAGACACAACCGTTTAAGGAATGTAACATCTTCAAGCCCTTATATTTCGTTGCCCTTATATTTTTGAATGTCGCACCTCTCCCTTCCCCATTGGATGTTGCACGTGATGTGCATGATGAGGCAGTAAATGGTATGTTCTTTCCCGAGTAGCTTTATTGACAACTGATGATTGCTTCTGACATGATGCAGGCTTGTACTGTCTCATAAAGAATTTACTTGACTCACTATATACAGTGCATCCGGAAAGCATTCACACCCCTTCACCTTCCCCACATCGTGTTATGTTACAGCCTTATTCCAAAATGGATTAAATTCCTTTTTTTTCTCATCAGTCTACACACAATACCCCATAATGACAAAGCAAAAAAGATTTTGTAGAAATTTTTGCAAATTTATTAAAAATAAAAAACGGAAATATTGCATGTACATAAGTATTCACACCCTTTACTCAGTACTTGGTTGAGGCACCCTTGGCAGCGATTACAGCCTCAAGTCTTCTTGGGTATGAAGCTACAAGCTTGGCACACCTATATTTGGGGTATTTCTCCCATTCTTCTCTACAGATCCTCTCGAGCTCTGTAAGGTTAGATGGGGAGCATCGCTGCACAGCTATTTTCAGGTCTTTCCAGAGATGTTCAATGGGGTTCAAGTCTGGGCTCTGGCTGGGCCACTCAAAGACATTCACAGACTTGTCCCGAAGCCACTCCTTCATTGTCTTGGCTGTGTGCTTAGGGTCATTGTCGTGTTGAAAGGTAAACCTTCGCCCCAGTCTGAGGTCCTTAGCGCTCAGGAGCAGGTTTACATGAAGGATCTCTCTGTACTTTGCTCCATTTATCTTTCTCTCGATCCTGACTAGTCTCCCAGTTCCTGCCGCTGAAGAACATCCCCACAGCATGATGCTGCCACCACCATGCTTCACT
This sequence comes from Lampris incognitus, assembly GCF_029633865.1. Taxonomy (NCBI): domain Eukaryota; kingdom Metazoa; phylum Chordata; class Actinopteri; order Lampriformes; family Lampridae; genus Lampris; species Lampris incognitus. The sequence continues at coordinate 402,898 of NC_079230.1, read as the reverse complement.
GTAGGGATGGTATTAGCAAGGTGATGAGAGGTGCCTGGTTTCCTCCAGACGGGACGTTTGGCATTCAGGCCAAAGAGTTCAATCTTGGTTTCATCAGACCAGAGAATCTTGTTTCTCATGGTCTGAGAGTCCTTTAGGTGCTTTCTGGCAAACTCCAAGCAGGATGTCATGTGCCTTTTACTGAGCAGAGGCTTCCGTCTGGCCACTCTACCATAAAGGCCTGATTGGTGGAGTGCTGCAGAGATGGTTGTCCTTCTGGAAGGTTCTCCCATCTCCACAGAGGAACGCTGGAGCTCTGTCAGAGTGACCATCGGGTTCTTGGTCACCTCCCTGACCAAGGCCCTTCTCCCCCCCGATTGCTCAGTTTGGCTGGGCGGCCAGCTCTAGGAAGAGTCCTGGTGGATCCAAACGTCTTCCATTTACGAATGATGGAGACCACTGTGCTCTTCGGGACCTTCAAAGCTGTAGACATTTTTTTGTACCCTTCCCCAGATCTGTGCCTCGATACAATCCAGTCTCGGAGATCCACAGACTATTCCTTTGACTTCATGCCTTGGTTTCTGTTCTGACATGCACTGTCAACAGTGGGACCTTATATAGACAGGTGTGTGCCTTCCCAAACCATGTCCAATCAATTGAATTTACTACAAGTGGACTCCAATCAAGACGTAGAAACATCTCAAGGATGATCAGTGGAAACAGGATGAACCTGAGCTCAATTTTGAGTGTCATAGCAAAGGGTGTGAATACTTATGTACATGCAATATTTCAGTTTTTTATTTTTAATAAATTTGCAAAAATTTCTACAAAACCAGCCGTTTTGAGTCAAGTGCAGCTGGACTTGGCATATATCCGTGAAGACGTTTCGCCTCCCATCCAAGAGACTTCCTCAGTTCGTGCCTTTCTGACTAGACCATGCTAGTCTGACTGGATGCTGATGAGACTCAGCATTTATCCTCTAGGAGTCGTTGTCAGAGCTATTGATGTCCATGGCTCTTTGTGATCCGATGTTTAGCCACGCCCATCTGTAAGGCAGGGCACCTGACTAGATATGGTTACAATATTCAAATGCCCCGGATCTTAGAACCTTTTCAAGGAGGAGTGACTCAATGAAAATCAAAAACACTTCTTTTAGTTTAACTCAGAACAACAGCCGGCATTTATTAAACATGAACTATTCAACACACTGTTCGTGATTTCTCACTTTCTTCTTCAATGTCCTTTCAGTTGTAGTAAATCAAAATGCGTGTGTAGCCCAAAAATATTAAATAAAAGTACCTATTCAGAGCTCTGATAAAATAAACCAAAAATAAAACCCAAAGTCCATCTACCCGGGTAGTATGCTTTTAAAGTGTGGTGAGATCTCAAGCGCTTATCTGTGTGACGACATGGAGACAGCGTGGAGTTGGAACAGTTCGTGCTGGCGGTGAGATGCTGCACTTCCGCCCTCCGTTCCGCGGCTGCGCACTCGTCTGTCCAATGGCTAGCGGTCCACTGGATAGTCTCAATTTCTCGCATTAACAAAAAACCAACCTGCATAGCAGGTTAATACTCAATAACTCTTTATAAAATAAACATTAGCAGATCTGGAATTAGTATGACTCGATAATCCGTATTGATGAACGCATAGTGACTCGAACTTTCCTTTCAATCATATCGTTTACTCATGCGAGCTCAGACGCTAGTTTACAACCCAGCAATACAGGTTCACCATGGCTCTGCGTCGCACTTCAGCTCATTAGACTAAAGTTCACCTCCGATTGGGTTTTGTTTAACTTGTACACATCTTATCAAGACATTTACTCATTACCAAGGAAATGGTCGAGCTAACAAAGAGAATAGAATACAGTAAAGTCTCTCAACCAGAACCTTGCATGATCAACATATGGAATACACTGACTATGCTAGCAAGGCACATGGCGAAGTTAAGGTGAGACACTCACCGGAGAAAATAATTGTAAGTTCACGGAATCCTCCTAAGAACTCCGACACATTTCGCTGTATTACTTGCTGAAAAGTGCATTCTTGAAAGAAAACTAATTAACTAGCTCTTAAATCTCATATTTTCACTTTGTATCTCTTGTAGTTGAATTCGTTTTTTTCTCCAGCTCTGCTGAGCACAATTTTCATTCTTCTTCTTTGCTGTAACCACTGAAACAGTTTCTACTATCTGCAGCGTTACTATTGCCATCTACTGGGCAAGTTTAATATGCAGGGAAAATGCATAGTTGAAAATGGCAAGGAAACTAAATTAAATCATATATAAAACTAGGAAATAACTTAACACTGCATGTTGGCTACTTTATGTGGGTTACACGTCGTTATCAGAGCTAATTATGTGCATGGCTCTTTGTGATCCGATGTTAAGCAGGGACGGTCGTTGGGGGTGTTAGTTTCGACTTCGTTAGTGCTCCATTTAGTGGTCATGAGAGTCGTTGGAGCCGTTAGTGACCGACTGTTTTTCTTGGAGGCTAACCTTCTTGAGTCTCCTGGGTAGAGATGAAAGGACGGCATTGTAAGTGGGAGATAGGTGGTGTTGCAGACCTCCTCCTCTGTTGAGGGATGGTTTTTCCAGTTTCACATAGATGGCTTCCTTCACTCCTCTTTCAAACCATCTATCTTCTCTGTCCAAAATGTGTACGTTGCTGTCCTGGAAGGAGTGTGTCTTCTCCTTTAGGTGTAGATAAACTGCTGAGTCTTGTCCTGAGGAGTTTGGCCTTCTGTGTTGAGCCATCCGTTTGTGTAGTGGTTGTTTGGTTTCTCCTATGTAGGTCGGTGCAATCCTCATTGTATTGTACAGCATAGACCAGATTGCTTTTTTGGGTGTGTGGTACACAGTCTTTGGGATGAACCAGTCTTTGTCGGAGTGTGTTGCTGGGGTTGAAGTATACCGGGATGCGGTGTTTGTTAAAAATTCTCCTGAGTTTCTCGGAGACCCCAGAAACATACGGGATGACTGTGCTATTCCTTCTGTTCCTTTTCTCCTCATTGCTCACTCGGTTGGTCTTTTTGGAACGTGTTGCAGTTTTCACAAAGGTCCAACTGGGGTAGCCGCAGGTTTTTAAAGCGCCCCTCAGGTGTTTGTGTTCTTCCCATTGGGCCTGAGTGCTGCTGGGCACATTGTCAGCTCTGTGTTGCAGAGTTCTGATGACGCCCAGTTTGTGTTCCAGAGGGTGGTGTGGGTCGAAAAGTAGATATTGGTCTGTGTGTGTAGGTTTCCTGTAAACCCCAGTGTGGAGGCTCCTGTCTTCCCCAATGTGGACGTCACAGTCCAAGAAGGGCCAACTGTTGTTCTTTACGTCTTCCCTTGTGAACTTAATGTTCTTGTCCACTGAGTTGATGTGTTTGGTAAACGCTTGCACCTCTTGTGTTTGGATTTTGACCCATGTGTCGTCCACATATCTGAACCAGTGGCTCGGAGGTGTTCCTCTGAAGGAGTTCAGGGCCCTGTGTTCTACCTCTTCCATATATAAGTTGGCCACAATGGGAGATACTGGTGAGCCCATTGCACAGCAGTGTTTCTGTCTGTAAAACTGGCCCCCGAATTGGAAATATGTAGTGTTCAGGCAAAGGTCCAGTAGTTGGCAAATCTGGTCTGGGCTGAGGTTGGTCCTATTGTGGAGGGTGTCGTCCCATAGCAAACGTTGCCTCACAGTTTCCAAAGTCTCCATGGTTGGGATGCAGGTGAATAACGAGGTCACGTCGTAGGATACCATGGTTTCATTCGGTTCCAGTTTTACGCCTTGGACCTTGTCCACGAAGTCAATGGAGTTTTGGATATGGTGAGGTGTTTCGCCCACTAAAGGAGTCAAGATGTTGGCTATATGTTTGGCAATGTTGTACGTGACCGAGTTTATGCTGCTGACAATGGGCCTGAGGGGGGCTCCATCTTTATGGATCTTAGGGAGTCCATATATGCATGGGATGTTATCTTGCGGGCAGACATGGTGGTATTGTATCTGATCAATCGTTCCTCCTTTCTGTAGTTTCTGTAGGTACTCTATTATTCTCCTCTTGTAACCACTAGTTGGATCGCGTCTCAGAGGTTCATAGGTGTCGGTGTCGCTGAGTAATGATGTGATCTTGGCGTGGGAGTCTGTTGTGTTGAGGATAACCGTGCATCTCCCCTTATCTGCTGGAAGGATAGTGATGTTTTCATCCATGCTCAGGGCTGTCATGGCTTTCCTTTCCTCCATAGTGAGGTTGGAAGGAGGGAGTTTCGCATTGGACAGAGCTGCTGATACCTTTAACCTAAGCAGAAATGCACGAACTGATGAAGCCTCTTGGATGAGAGGCGAAACGTCTTCACGGATATACAGTGCATCCGGAAAGTATTCACACCCCTTCACTTTCCCCACATTTTGTTACGTTACAGCCTCATTCCAAAATGGATTAAATTCATTTTTTTCTCATCAATCTACACACAATACCCCATAATGACAAAAAGTGAAAAAGGTTTTGTAGAAATTTTTGCAAATCTATTAAAAATAAAAAAGTGGAATATTGCATGTACATAAGTATTCACACCCTTTGCTATGACACTCAAAATTGAGCTCAGGTTCATCCTGTTCCCACTGATCATCCATGAGATGTTTCTACATCTTGATTGGAGTCCACCTGTAGTAAATTCAATGGATTGGACATGAAAGGCACACACCTGTCTATATAACGTCCCACTGTTGACAGTGCATGTCAGAGCAGAAACCAAGCCATGAAGTCAAAGGAATTGTCTGTGGACCTCCGAGACAGGATTGTATCGAGGGACAGATCTGCGGAAGGGTACAAAAAACTTTCTACAGCTTTGAAGGTCCCGAAGAGCACAGTGGTTTCCATCATTCGTAAATGGTAGAAGTTTGGATCCACCAGGACTCTTCCTAGAGCTGGCCGCCCAGCCAATCGGGGGAGAAGGGCCTTGGTCAGGGATGTGACCAAGAACCCAATGGTCACTCTGACAGAGCTTCAGCGGTCCTCTGTGGAGATGGGAGAACCTTCCAGAAGGACAACCATCTCTGCAGCACTCCACCAATCAGGCCTTTACGGTAGAGTGGCCAGACGGAAGCCTTTGCTCAGTAAAAGGCACATGACAGCCCACTTGGAGTTTGCCAGAAAGCACCTAAAGGACTCTCAGACCATGAGAAACAAGATTCTCTGGTCTGATGAAACCAAGATTGAACTCTTTGGCCTGAATGCCAAATGGCATCTCTGGAGCAAACCAGGCACCTCTCATCACCTTGCTAATACCATCCCTACAGTGAAGCATGGTGGTGGCAGCATCATGCTGTGGGGATGTTCTTCAGCGGCAGGAACTGGGAGACTAGTCAGGATCGAGGGAAGGATGAATGGAGCAAAGTACAGAGAGATCCTTGATGAAAACCTGCTCTAGAGTGCTCAGGACCTCAGACTGGGGCGAAGGTTTACCTTTCAACACGACAACGACCCTAAGCACACAGCCAAGACAACGACGGAGTTGCTTCGGGACAAGTCTGTGAATGTCCTTGAGTGGCCTAGCCAGAGCCCAGACTTGAACCCCATTGAACATCTCTGGAAAGACCTGAAAATAGCTGTGCAGCGACACTCCCCATCTAACCTTACAGAGCTCGAGAGGATCTGTAGAGAAGAATGGGAGAAATACCCCAAATATAGGTGTGCCAAGCTTGTAGCTTCATACCCAAGAAGACTTGAGGCTGTAATCACTGCCAAGGGTGCCTCAACCAAGTACTGAGTAAAGGGTGTGAATACTTATGTACATGCAATATTTCCATTTTTTATTTTTAATAAATTTGCAAAAATTTCTACAAAACCTTTTTCGCTTTGTCATTATGAGGCATTGTGTGTAGATTGATGAGAGAAAAAAATGAATTTAATCCATTTTGGAATAAGGCTGTAACATAACAAAATGTGGGGAAAGTGAAGGGGTGTGAATACTTTCCGGATGCACTGTATACCCAGTCCAGTTGCACTTGATTAAATTCCTTTGGATAACCATGACCTGGATGAATGGGAACATTCACAGACAGACATCGGCATCGGTTTACACTCCAGATACAGCGCAGCACGGATTACAGATCATATACGTTCAGAGATGCATAAGAAAATCTGCCAAAGAATCCAAGCCATAGAAGGTGAAATGTCAGTTCTTATAGACGAATCAACAAGCCTGGGATGTAAAACTACACTGATTTGTGTACCTGAAACGTGGAACAGACAAGAGCTGTGACCCGCATTTTATGTTTGTAGATTTGATTGAACTTCCGAATCAAAGAGCCAACACAATTATGGAACATTTGTTGAAATGCCTCAGTGCACACGGCCTCGATGACACATACTTGAATAAGCACTTGGTTTCATTTGCAAGTGATGGTGCAAGCGTCATGTCGGGGCGAAAATATGGCATAGCTAAACAAGTGTGTGAACAGTATCCTAATATCTTGACCTGGCATTGCCTAAATCACTGACTGGAAGTCGCTGTGGGTGACACTGTGTCTGACGTCAGTGGTGTTAACCATTTTCAGGCATTTATGGACAAATTATACACTGTGTAGAGCAGATCACCCCACAATCAACGAGAACTGACAATGTGCTGCCTAGTTGCAACAACAAGTGGGAAAAATCGGCCGTGTGTTGAACACGAGATGGGTGGTGTTATATTCTAGTTCAACCACTAGGTAGAGCACAGTGTTACTTAGTAAGGTAGTCAGAACACTCTAGGTCAGCGAAGAGTAAGATCATGCCCTGTATGTGTCTGCCAATTACCAAAGTAAACATAGTGTAACGTGCATGGATAAGAAGACACGCTGGCCGCTGGCTGGCGGGTCTGACCCTTTAGTCGAGCGGTTAGCGACGTCTCCTGCGGTGCGGGCGATAGAGGTTCGCTTCCCGGCCGCGGCAGCTCCTGTGGTTGCGTTGTCTCCCGAATTCGCTATATTGGTGTCAGAAGTGGGATGGAGCGACCGTAAGGCCATCGGAAGCGTAGGCGCACTGAGGCGTGAGGGAGCTAATATGCTTAAGCGCGGGGACGCGCTTCCCGAAGGAGGGGGGTAGTGAAACGTGCATGGATAAGTAGACACGCTGGCCGCTGGCTGACGAGTCTGACCCTTTAGTCGAGCGGTTAGCGATGCCTCCTGCGGTGCGGGCGATACGGGTTCGCTTCCCGGCCGCGGCAGTTCCTGTGGTTGCGTTGTCCCCCGAATTCGCTACAATATTCCTAGTTTACCCATTACCTTGGTCTCACTATTTCATTCTTTGAGGTTACTACCTCTGGCGACGAGGTAAACGGAATCTTGGAAAAACAAGGATATTCGGTGTGCCTGGACGTTTTAGCACCGAGTGAAGGTGGCTAGCTGGCGCGTGGCTACCGCTACCCGAGACGGGACATGGCGACGGTGGGAGCGGTCGCTGCTTTTGAGAGTGAGTCGCAGTCATGGGAGGAATATGTGGAAATCTTGGGACTTTTTTATTGCTAATAAAATTACCGATGGAGCCATCAAAAAGTCAACTTTGCTCAGTTCCATGGGTGCCCAAACTTACAGTCTGGCGAGAAATCTCCTCAGTCCGGTGTTGCCAGGGGAAAAATCGTTCCAGGACAATGTGGACTTACTGAAAGCGCATTTCAACCCCCGGCCATCAGAGATGGTGCAGTGGTTTAAATTTAATTCAAGGTGAGTCACTTATGGACTATGTTGCGGTGTTGCACAAGTTAGCTCAGGATTGCAATTATTGGGCCAATCTGACGCAGACGCTAAGGGATAGGCTGGTCTGTGGAGTGAATGATGACCACATCCAGTGTAGATTATTATCCGAGACTGAGCTTAGTACCTTCGAGAAAGCATTGACCCTTGCTCGAGCCATTGAGACTGCAAAGAAGGATGTCAGTGAGTTGCAAGGGAAATGTGTAGACACTAGTGCTGATGGAAGCGGGAAGCAAGGGTCAGCCCAGATGAGTGTGCACAAAGTAAACATGCGTAGTTCCAAGGACGAACAACGACGGCGGCAGTGTTACAGATGCAGGGGAAACCACATGGCAAGTGAGTGTCGCTTTGCATATGAAAAGTGTCATAGTTGCAGAAAACAAGGGCACATAAGGAGGGCGTGTCGGGCTACCTCACTCCCAGAGAAACCCAAGTTCAAAGGGAAAGGGGGAACCAAAAAGGGAGTAGGGATGAGTCAGGGAGCACATCACATCAGCGGACAAGCTGACACGGGAAGCAAAAGAAGAGAACGAAGCATTGACAATGTTCAATGTTTTAGAAAAAATACCAAAAGTGCCCCCCATCACATTACAGCTGCAGTTGAATAAATCAAAAGTAAATTTTGAGGTTGACACGGGGTGCAGTGTAACTTTAATGACAAGGTCAGAATACTCAAAGATATGGGACAACAATGCAAAAGATCCAGAATTAGAGAAATGTTCCCTTAAGCTCTAAACTTATACAGGAGCCAGAGTAGAGGTGTTGGGGTTGCCAGAGTCACTGTACAAGACAGGAGTGTCACACAACAGCTTCCAGTCATTGTAGTCTCAGGCACAGGACAAAACCTGTTAGGCAGGGGCTGGGTAAAAGACCTGAACATAGACTGGAAGGTGGCAGTAAATCAGGTTGGGGAAGAAAACCAGTTGACATTACAGGAGGTGCTGGCGAGACACGGGGATGTGTTCAAGGAGGAACTCGGTAAATTTAAGGGCCCCCCCAGCTAAGATCCATGTAGACAAAGAGGCGACTCCAAGATTTTTCAAACCAAGACCTGTGTCATATGCCATGAAACCGAGAGTTGAAGCGAGTTAGACTGACTGTTAAAAGAGAAAGTCTTTGAGCCAGTCAAATATGCAGAATTCACAGCGCCCATAGTGCCAGTACAGAAACCCGACAACTCAATACGAACATGTGGCGATTATAAACTGACGGTGAATAGAGTATCCAAGCTAGAGCAATACCCAATCCCAAAGACGCAGGATCTCTTTGCAAATCTGGCAGGAGGAAATAAATTCACAAAGCTAGATATGAGCCATGCATACTTACAAATTCCATTGGATGAAGAAGCAAAGAAGCTGGTGACCATAAACACACACAATGGGCTATTTACATACACACGCTTACCTTTCGGAGTGTTGTCCAGCCCAGCTATCTTCCAATGAACTATCGAATCAGTGCTTCGGGGTGTTTCAAACGTGGCAGTGTATTTAGACGATATCCTCCTGACAGGCTGCAATGACCAACAACACATGGAGACGTTGGCAGAGGTGCTGCGTTGACTGGATGCTGCAGGCTTGCATCTAAAGAGGACCAAATGCTCCTTCATGGGAACAGAGGCGGAATTCCTGGGTCACAGAGTGGATGCAACAGGACTCCACCCACTAAAAAACAAAGTAGAAACAATCCAGGAAGCACCGGCACCAACTACTGTGACAGAGTTGAGGGCATACCTGGGACTGCTGAACTACTACAACAGGTTCCTGCCCAACTTGTCAACGGTGTTAGGACCACTCCACTCACTCCTGAGAAAAGACACATGCTGGGAGTGGGGGAAAGACCAGGAGGACACTTTTGAACGGTCAAAGAAACTCATGCAGTCTTCGAGGTTGCTAGTGCACTACGACAGAGAGAAAGAGCTCATCCTGTCATGTGATGCATCACCCTATGGGGTCGGGGCGGTGCTGTCTCACAAAATGAGAGATGGAACAGAGAGACCGAGAGGGTTTATGTCCACAGCTCTGACACCGGTGGAAAGGAATTACTCCCAATTGGACAAAGAGGGTTTAGCAGTAATGTTTGGGGTGCCACAAATGCATCTATGGTCATAAGTTCACCATTTGCACAGACCATAAACCACTGCTCTCCCTGTTCAGTGAAGTAAAGGCTGTTCCACACATGGTGTCACTACGAGTACAGAGGTGGGCAGTGACCTTGAGGGCATATGAATATGCCATTGTCTACAAGGCGGGGAAAGACCACGGCAACGCAGACACTTTAAGCCGAGTGCCCCTCCAGCACACGCCCATCACCACAGCGCCGGAGGGCAGAGTGCTGATGTTTGAGGAAATGGACACAACACCAGTGACAGCCGAACAGGTAAAGGCACTGACGAGTAAAGATCCAGTACTAGCCAGAGTACGTGAATATGTGGTAAGGGGGTGGCCACATCAAACAGAGGGGGACTTTGCACCATACAAAGTGAGAGGGGCTGAACTCAGCATTCAGGATGGGTGCGTGTTGTGGGGAGCACGAGTGATTATTCCACAGCCAGCCAGAAAAATGGTCTTAGAGCAGCTTCATCAAAGCCATCCCGGGGTCTCCCGGATGAAAGCCCTGGCATGGAGTTATATATGGTGGCCAAAGCTAGATGTGGACATAGAAAACCTAGTCAAAACACGCAGAACATGTCTGGCACACACCCTTGGGAGTGGCCTGACAAGCCATGGAGGAGACTGCATATGGATTATGCAGGACCATTTAAGGGGAAAATGTTTCTCATAATCATCGATGCACACTCCAAATGGATGGATGTGTATCCGGTGAACAGCGCCACATCCACCACTACCATATACTGCCTGTGCCAGACCTCAGCAACCAGGGACTCCTTGAAATGGTGGTGAGTGACAATGCCAGATGTTTTGTTAGTACCGGAACAAAAGAATTCATGAGAAAAAACGGAATAGTGCACATGACAGCTGCTCCCTACCACCCTTTGACAAATGGACTGGCCGAGCAGGCTGTTCAAACATTTAAAGAGATGATAAAAAAAAAGCGCTGAAGGCAGCTTGTCAGATAAGGTGTCACGGGTTTTGTTCAGCTACAGGATAACACCTCAGTCCACCACAGGTCTCTCCCCAGCTGAGATACTGTTGGGGAGGAAGCTGCCCTCCACTCTGGACTTATTACACCCAGACCTAAACAAGAAAATAGAAACCAGACAAAGAAAACAGAAAGACTAGCACTTCAAAAATACAAAGGACAGAGGGTTCAGGGCAGGAGAGGCTGTCATGACAAGGAATTTCAGCCACGGACCGAGGTGGGTCCCAGGATTCATTGTGTCAGAAACAGGTCCTGTCTCATATAAGGTCATGCTGGGAGGTGGTAGAGTGGTTTGCTGACATGTGGACCAGATCCAGTCCAGGCGTGAAGAGACAGCAGAAGGGCTGGATGTATTCGAGGAGCCCAGCACCCACGCTCCCGGTACTGCTGTCGTGGCGTCACCACAACCGGTGGATCTCCCTGGGCAACCACAGCCCACTGAAGGAAATCCAAGCTCTGAGTTAGAAACTCAGGTCAGTGGCCAGAGGCAGCCACCAGATACTGCACAAGTGAAAGGGGACAGTGATGCCACTCAAAGTGTCCGACGTACAAAAACACTCACAAAGCCAAGCCACCTGAAATACTTTGCACTGTAGAACAGACAATAAATGATGCGTACCTGGTGATATTTACCTAAGCTATCTATGGAGATACTTACCTGTTAACTACATGTGGAGATAATACCTGGTTTAAGATGGCATCATTGTTAGTGAATTGCATGGTAAATGGTGACTGTTTAGTTCAAATCAACCAGAAGGAGATAGAGAAGGTGTAGGCCATATGAGAGTTTTGTTTTTCTTTTTATTGTTTTAGCTTAGAGAAACTGTTGGAGTTTTGCTTACAATTCTCGTTTTATCTTAAGTGGGAGAGAATTTTATATTCTGGTTCAACCACCAGGTGGAGCACAGTGTTACTTAGTAAGGAAGTCAGAACACTAGGCCAGCGAAGAGTAAGATCATGCCCTGTATGTGTCTGCCGGTTATCAAAGTAAACATATTCCTAGTTTACCCATTACCTTGGTCTCACTATTTCATTCCTTAAGGTTATTACAGGTGGCCAGTTCTTTCCGCACAGTTTCTGCTGTTTGGAATAATTTTGAGTCACTGTGTGCTCACTTAAGCTTTGCGAAGATAGATGAGAAATGATCGACCTCCGATAGGAAACTGTATGACAGTCTGTTAAAGTGGCTGACTTCAAAGCAGTTTGTGTTAGATGTAGTACTCATGTATGACACACTAAACGAGCTAGCCCTGCTATCAGAATGCTCAAAAAAACAGATAAAAGACCAACTCTCAGAAGTGCTGTCCCTCACAGACATTAACCACCTTGTCTATGCAACTGCCTCTGCCATCACGGAATCACTGGGCATCAAGCAAAAGACGAAGAACAGACCAAGAAAAGATAACCAACCAAAATGGAAAAGAAAATTGAAAATGAAATACACAAAATTAGGGGAGACATATCTACACTAATGAGATTAAAAACGAGAAACCAGTCAAAGAAAAATGAAAAAGAGCACTAATCAGGAAACACAACATCAAACAGAAAGGGCAAAAACTAACAGCCATTGAAAAATTGAAACAACTACAAGCAAAAGCCCAACGAGTGAAAAGGTTCGATAAGAGACAAAAGTTTTTCCACCAGAACAAAACTTACAAAGAAAACACAAAAAAATTCTATAGAGAACTAGGGAAAAGGTCCATTGAGGTCAAAGAAACCCCTAAAATTGACGAGGTAGAGAACTTCTGGAGCAACATCTGGGAAAAACAAAATAATTACAACAAAAACGCTGAATGGATCGGCCAAATAGAAACAGAGAACATCCAAACCAACCAACAAGAATGGCCACAAATAACCCTAGAAGAAACAAAAACAGCAATACAGAAGTCCAGTAACTGGAAAGTCCCTGGTAATGACGGGATAGCGAACTTCTGGATCAAGAACTTACCATCTTTACACCAAGATCTGACAAACGCCTACAATGGATGCATCAGTAACCCAGAAACCTGCCCTTAATGGCTCTCAACTGGTACCACCTACCTACTTTCCAAAACAGAAGACACCAAAAACCCTAAAAACTATCGTCCCATCACATGTCTCCCTACAACCTACAAAATCTTAACATCCATCATCAAACAAACACCTGGAAGAAAACAACCTACTTCCCTTAGAACAAAAAGGGTGTCAAAAAAGGAGCTGTGGCTGCAGAGACCAGCTTTTAATAAACAAGGCTATCATTAAGGAAGTAAAAACGAGGAAGAAAAATCTGACAACAGCCTGGATAGACTATAAGAAGGCGTTCGACTCTGTATCCCATGACTGGATACTAAAATGTCTTGACATCTACAAAATATCACCAATCCTTATCCAGTTCCTAAGCAAATATGGACCAGTGGAAAACAACCCTTGTTCTAAAATACACAGACGGAATAAAATACATTCAAGGCAGATCAACATCAATAGCAACACGCATATCAATAGCTCTGACAACGACTCCTAGAGGATAAATGCTGAGTCTCATCACCAGCCAGTCAGACTAGCTTAGTCTAGTACGAAAGGCACAAACTGAGGAAGCGTCTTGGATGGGAGGCGAAGCGTCTTCACGGATATACACTCACTGGCCACTTTATTAGGTACACCTTGCTAGTACCGGGTTGGACCTCCTTTTGCCTTCAGAACTGCCTTAATCCTTCGTGATATAGATTCAACATGGTACTGGAAACATTCCTCAGAGAGTTTGGTCCATATTGACATGATAGCAACACGCAGTTGCTGCAGATTTGTCGGCTGCACATCCATGATGCGAATCTCCCGGTCCACCACATCCCAAAGGTGCTCTATTGGATTGAGATCTGGTGACTGTGGAGGCCATTTGAGTACAGTGAACTCATTGTCATGTTCAAGAAACCAGTCTGAGATGATTCGAGCTTTATGACATGGCGCGTTATCCTGCTGGAAGTAGCCATCAGAAGATGGGAACACTGTGGTCATAAAGGGATGGACATGGTCAGCAACAATACTCAGGTAGGCTGTGGCGTTGACACGATGCTCAATTGGTACTAAGGGGCCCAAAGTGTGCCAAGAAAATATCCCCCACACCATTACACCACCACCACCAGCCTGAACCGTTGATACAAGGCAGGATGGGTCCATGCTTTCATGTTGTTGACGCCAAATTCTGACCCTACCATCCGAATGTCGCAGCAGAAATCGAGACTCATCAGACCAGGCAACGTTTTTCCAATCTTCTATTGTCCAATTTTGGTGAGCCTGTGCGAATTGTAGCCTCAGTTTCCTGTTGTTAGCTGACAGGAGTGGCACCCGGTGTGGTCTTCTGCTGCTGTAGCCCATCTGCCTCAAGGTTCGATGTGTTGTGCGTTCAGAGATGCTCTTCTGCATACCTCGGTTGTAATGAGTGGTTATTTGAGTTACTGTTGCCTTTCTATCAGCTCGAACCAGTCTGGCCATTCTCCTCTGACCTCTGGCATCAACAAGGCATTTTCGCCCACAGAACTGCCGCTCACTGGATATTTTCTCTTTTTCGGACCATTCTCTGTAAACCCTAGAGATGGTTGTGCGTGAAAATCCCAGTAGATCAGCAGTTTCTGAAATACTCAGACCAGCCCGTCTGGCACCAACAACCATGCCACGTTCAAAGTCACTTAAATCACCTTTCTTCCCCATTCTGATGCTCGGTTTGAACTGCAGCAGATCTTCTTGACCATGTCTACATGCCTAAATGCATTGAGTTGCTGCCATGTGATTGGCTGATTAGAAATTTGCGTTAACGAGCAGTTGGACAGGTGTGCCTAATAAAGTGGCCGGTGAGTGTATACCAAGTCCACTTGCACTTGATCCAACTCCTTTGGAGAACCATGTCCTGGATGAATGAGAACATTCACAGACATCAATAGCGACATATTTCAAGGCGACTCTCTTTCTCCTCTCCTCTTTTGCATAGCTCTTACTCCACTATCCTCCCTCCTGAACAACACCAGTTATGGTTATACTACAGGTTTACGCACTATTAACCATCCACCCAGATAGCAAAATGCCATTGTATCAACATTGAAATGTTGCCAGGCAGAGGCATTGAATCCACATTGATTTACGACGTGGATTCACTGTTGAAAGCACTCGATATGTTCAATGTTGAAATGGCATCGAATGTTCATTGATTTCCGACATCGATTATATGTTGAAAGTGCTCGTTATGGTCACTGTTGAAATAATGTAGAATTTTCAATCATGGCTGACATTGAATCAATATTGATTCAGCTATTATCTAAAAGGCTAAATTTAGTTTATTTGACATTGAAACAATGTTATAATAATCATTTATATCCTTTAAAGCATGCTCTTCGTCTGGCCTAGGCTATACTAAAAGAAACAGAAGAATCATAATTTTTTCTTTATTGTACAATCTTAAGTTGAAATCACTTTGAACCTGAGGCAAACACCTTGCGATTCCACACTATCAAAACAACAAATTCCAAATATTTTCTGTTATCGTATACACTTCTTCAGTCACTACTACACCACTAGGTTTAACTTGGACTATAAGATAATATACACGTAAATTATTAGTGGAAAGGGAATTTTAAACAGAAACTCCAGAACCATCCAGGCTGTCAAATTATCCACCCACAAGCCAAGAGCACATGAAACAATGCTAAATGATAAACCAATGATAACATCTGATGTCTATTTTAACTATTTTAGATAGCTATCGCTCAAGAGCTTTGCAAAACTTGCATATTGATCTGTAAGCTATCTCCTTGCCAATTTGAAATAGAACAATCAAGAATCGTCATGTTCAGACAACAACAATCAAAGCATGACATGTAATATAAAGTCTTTAACTTCCTTCCCTCTCTCTGGTTCATAATGCAGCCACTTCTTGACGACATCGCTGAAGTTCAGCTCCGACATCGCTCGGTCATGTTGATGAGCAGCCTCTGAAAATGATCTTGCAAGCTCATGTTCTGCTCCATGACGTGCATCAATCAACTGGCAAAAAATTCAAATCAGTTGAGCGCCAACAGAGAAAGCAGTCTAGCCAATCACAGCCAGGCCAGGCAAGCATTGTGCAAACTGAAACAACATTGATTCAGTGTTGCCATTTCAATCCTGGAAGCCTAACCCTTATTGCAATGTTGATTTAACATTGTTTTTTTGAACGTTTAAACTGTGTCTGTTATTAAATGTTGAATCAATATTGATTTCTCAACCTCAACCAAAAACGACCATTCTGACCATAATTAGATGTTGAATCAACAACTTTTGCTACCTGGGTAGTCTACATGGATGACCTGAAAAACTTTGCCAAGAATGACCAAGAACAAGCTGACCTTTTGACCATCGTAAAAGGCTTCAGTGACGACATCAAAATGGAGTTCAGGCTAGACAAATGTGCCAAAGCTACATTCAGAAAGGAAAACTTACCACCACCGAAAACATCCAAATTGACCTAGACACCACCATCCATGACCTAGAACAAGAAGGCACATACAAATACCTGGGAATGAATGAAGAGGATGGGACACAACATGCCAAAATGAAAGAAAAGATCAGAGAGGAGTACTACCGAAGAATATGAACAGTAACAAAATCCCAACTCAATGCATCCAGCCGAATGGAAGCAACTAGATAGAAAAACAAGAAAAATACTCACCTTAGAGAGGATGCACCACTCAAAATCAGATGTGGATAGATTGTACCTCCCAGAAACGAGGGTGGCAGGAGTCTAATCCAACTGGAAACTGCCTACAAAACAACAACAATAGGCCTAGATACTTACCTTAACACCAAATATGAGCCCCTTCTCAGGATTGCTAGAGAGCAATCATGTATGTAAAACGAAACAAGAGGTACTCCGTAACTAACCAAGCTACAATGTTCAGAAGAGAGCTCCACCACCCTGAAACACCACAACCTGAAAATGAAGCTCAACCATCCACACCCAAAAAGTCAAACAAAAAGCAAAGCACCATGCCCAAGAACAAATAAAACAAAAATGGGAAGGGAAACAAATGCATGGGCAATACCCAAAAAGAGTAGGTGAGAAAGATATAGACCAACATATGACCAACCAATGGCTCGAAACAGCTGGGCTGAAATCTGAAACAGAGGACTTTATCATTGCTGCCCAAGACCAGGCCATCAAGACCAGTTACTACCGGAGCAAAATCCTCAAAGATGGCACAGACCCAACGTGCAGGATATGTGGTCAATTCCAGGAAACCATTGACCATATCGTGGCCAGAACTGAATACCTACAAAGACACAACAAGGCCGCCACATACCTGCACTGGAACATCTGCAAAGTATTCAAGAACAACACAAAAGAAAAATAATACAAGCATGAGCCCCAAACAGTAAGAAAAAGATGACATCACAATCTTATGGGACATGCCAATACAGACAGATCGTGAGATAAAGGCCAACAGACCAGACATCGTCATCAAGAACAAAAAAGAAAAAAGCTGCCTACTCATCGACATGTCCATCCCGACTGAAAGGAACACCTCAGTAAAAGTAACCGAAAAACTGTCGAAATATAAAGACCTTGAAATCGAGATTGAACAAATGTGGGGAATGAAAACCACAACAATACCAGTAGTGATAGGAGCCCTGGGACTTGTAAAAAAAAAAGGATGGAGAAATACACCCATTGGATCCCACTGGGTAACATCAGAATACAAGAACTACAGAAGCTCGCACTACTTGGAACATCTCATATCCTAAGAAAGGCACTATCCATCAAATAGACTTCTACCTCATTCTAACCCTAGACCCAAGGAATGGACCCGCCTGGTTATTATGTTGTATTATGGCATGACGTTAAAAGAAATTTGTATGATAATAATATGTTTATTTATATAGACTGTCATCGGTGACCATCCACCAACATAGCCAGGGTGTTCATCAGGACCTGGGTCGCCCAGTTTGGCACCCCATCTGACCTCTCCTCAGACCAGGGCTCACAATTTGCATCTGAGCTCTGGAACGCAGTTGCAGAGAGCATAGGGGTGAAGCTCCACCGCTCCACCGCACCACCGCGTACCACCCGCAGGCCAATGGGCTGTGTCAGCAGTTTCGTCGCTTTGTGAAGGCCGCTCTTCGGGCCAGCCTCAAGGATAGCAGCTGGGTCGACAGGCTCCCGTGGGTCATGCTGGGCCTCAGGACCGCCCCTAAGGAGGACCTCCAGTCCTCATCCGCTGAACTGGTTTACAGACAGCCACTGTGGGTCCCAGGGGATTTTGTCCCCAACACCACGGTCCCCTGGTCTGCAGTCCATCAATGGACCACACTCCTGTATAATGCCAGAGCTTTTGCAACAGTCCCCACTTTGCAACATGGCCTCTCACAGTCTCACATCCCTGCAAGTCTGCAGTTGGCGGAATCTGTTTTCTTCTGCCAAGACGGCCACTGTGGACCCCCACAGCCTCCCTACGACAGGCCATTCCACGTCCTAGAGACCAGGAAAAAACATTTTGTCATGGAAGTCGGCAACAAGCCAGAGCGCATTTCATTGGATCGCCTCAAACCAGCTCACCTGGACTTGGACTGACCTGTTGGTCTTGCCCAGCCCCAATGGTGGGGGCACCCTCCCACCCTGCCCCCACCCCCCAACAAGGCCCCTAAGGTTCTTCCGCCTGGACCCTCACGCTGCCGCAGGGTCCCTCAGGCCCCTCCTGTGAGCACCCCGGCCTCCGCACCTGTTCGGTGAAGCCGTTGCGGCCGGGCCTCCCCCCCCACACGTTGACTTATTGTGAATTCTGGAGGGACGTATGTAGTGGACGCTATGGACATAATTCCCCATAATTGGTTCTGGTCATCGAGTGGTCCTGTCCAACATGGTGAGGAGGTAAGTAAAAACGTGGGAGGGGGGCAGGGGGCCCACCAGGTCCCTATTTACATGGTCGAACCTCCTTTCGGGCACCGGGAACTGTGCCAGGGACTTTCCAGGGAGGTGGCACTTGCTCAGTCCGGCACTTGCAGCTAGTTTTCTGTGTGGGAGCTTATTTCCTTCTTTTGTTGTTTATATGCTGTCTTGTCCTAAGTGGGCTAGTTTTTTTCTTAGCTTGTTATCAAGTCTCATATGTTTTTTTCTGGGTCAGTTCGGAGATGGAGATTCTATTTTACCTGCTTCTGGCGATATTAGTGAGGGAAAGCTGGGAAAATCTGGGAAGTAAAGCATTACCAAGAAATTTCTTCGTGAATGTGTTCATAGAGGTGTGTAATAACATGTATTAAAATGTTGAAATTCAACTCCAGGGGGAAACCCTGAAAAAAGCTGATCAAAGTTGGGGTATTGACACCAGTATTAAAAAAAAATAAACTTTCGGTTTAGGAAAAAAGGCCACCAAAACATTTTTGTACATAATTTTCTGAACAAAAAAGTCTGTTGGGGTAAGTCTCTAACTCACTCGTGTGATTTTTTATGATTTTTAAATTTTTTTTATTTTTTATTCTTTTTATTTTTTTATCCCGTTCTTAAGGCCCTTTCCATCCACCCCCTCTCAGTGAGAGACCCCTGTTCTTTAATTCATCTATTCTTTTATTTTCATTTTTTGTTTTGAAAATATTGTAGTAAAATAGAGAGGAAGTGGGGGAGGGGGGGAGTCCAGGTGAGGGTGATTTTTTTGAAAAAGATTTAGATAAATCATTTTTTACCATAACAAATCACAGCAATGCTGTAGAGACTTACTTTTGGTTTTTTTTTTTCATGATTCTGAGTTGATTGCTAGCATTTAATTTTTTCTAGATCTACTCCTTGGTGGAATAACTGCCATGCCAACTTTTGCATATATATTTTTTTGCATTTATTACAATAGTTGCAATAGTCAGAGAAAATCATGTCAAATGCTTCACAAGTCAATGTCTGAGTCTTCTTCAAGACCATCATGAATACCATTCTTGCATGTAATGCCTTTACAAACTCCACATGCTGAGATGCACTTGACACCATTCTTCTTGCAGCTGCATCGCCTGTTGCTGCAATCTCCATTACAATTACAGCTTGTGAACTGGAGGAGCTCCTCAGGAGCCATTGGGTCTAGTGTTGGAACTGGCTCATAACCATGAACACTGAATGTCCATCCATAGTCACTGGGGTCCAGAGACATGCTCTATAAAAGAATCCAGTCCCGGGTCTGTAGGTAGGCACGGAGAGAATGCTGTGCAGCCACACCCTCTGTTGGAGGTAAAGTCTCTGGTTTGATCAGCCCAGCCGCTGCCTTCCGTGAGAACATGCTGTACCGAATTTCACCCAGAGTAGTACCTGGTCCATTGTAAATATATTGGAAGATCGCAGTTCCAGCCTGAACCACTGCACCCTTGGTAGCATGAATGTCCATGAAGATGTCCATATGTTTATCAATGTCCCCTGCACAAAACCTGAAAAAGTGCATTTCAAGGTTTTTTAAAGATATTTCAATATACAAATATTTCACTAAAATACAGTTACTTTTATTATTATAGGCCTACTGTTATTACCTGTCAAACAGAGTTGTTTTCCCATGGCCAGAAATAGCAGAAACTGTATCACACCCAGTGAACGCATGACAAAAGAGCAGGTAGCGTCTCTTTCTTTCTGAGAGCTTCCCGGATCTTCCTGATATCATAAGAGCCCTTGGATGTGGTTAAGAAGAGTGGGTGGTTGGTGCTCGAGCTATGGTGCACCAGCATTACCAGCATGTCTGTGTCTTCTGCTCGCAACTGTAAAGAGAGCATGTGAAAATATTTTAAAAAATCAAAACTCTTATTTTAAAGTAGTTAAGCAAATGAAAGTTAAATATCTACACAAACTACTGACCTCAACAGAGCCATCTTTAGCAGCAACCAATGCCTCTCTCACAATCGAAGTGTCAGCCTGCTCCACAGTGATGTTAAGTTTTCTGAACGTTGAGGAGAGGAGGTGAATGAGTTCACTCTTGTTATGGATTTTGTCCAAGAACTTTGCTCTTGGTGTCCAGTGCATCATATCTGGTTGAATCTGGAGATCACAGCATGATTTAGTGCTACGTCGGATGTGGTCATGATCTTTTGGTGATCTGTTATAGCCATCAAAGACCACAATGATCCTTTGAGAGTTATAGCCAAGACGCTGCACGTACCTTAGGTAACTGTTGGCAATCTCCTGCCAAGTCTGGCCTTGTTCCCACTTCACCATGTAGAGAAGCCATCCTCTATCAACCACCAAAGTGGAGCAGGGTTGGTTAGTGAGTTCAAGTGGATCAGTCAACTCCTTCAGGCTAGTTTTGGAAAACCCTGCCTTGTTTGCCTTGTTCATTTTGTGATCTTTGTTGCTGAAAAGGGACAATGGGACGGGAGTTAGCTCATACTCCAAGCTTGTCTCAACTGTCATATCCCGTTGAGCAAAAATGATCAGTCGGTTGAACAACTTGAGTGAGTCAAGATGAATCTTCTTCTCGTTGATCTTGGGAATCTTTCTGAGTGATGACAGGGCTTGTACATTTGACTTCACCTCCATGGTTGATGTTGCTGACTGTCCATCCAGCTTTATCTGCATCTCTCTACCTACTTCAGCTGCTCTCTCCGCATTGACTGAGTCATCCCCCGTGTTTGTGAATCCTGTAGAGAAAGATACAAGCATATTCTTGTCTCGGTCGTGGTCGAATGGGTTGGTCTCTTCAAACCATTGAATGAAACGGGGTGTTTCCACTGACAGAGACAATGTTTAAATCTATATTGTCCCCAACGAACTGAGTGACTGCATTGTTTGCTTCCGCAACCTCCATGGAGACCACCTGATTGTCACTTTCACTGGCGGTCAGAACCGTTGGATCCTCAAGTGCAGCATCAATCGCAGCCTCATCATTGATCTGGTCATCAGTTTCTTCTACAATGGTATCAAGTGTGCCAGATGCATCTGGGATGCCATCTCCATTCCTGTCATTGAGGAAGCAGTATTTGTAGTTTTGTGTCTCTGAGTAAGACTCAGTGTATCCTAGCCAGTGTAACTTGTCGATCATCCATTTTGACCCAAATCTATCAAGTTGTATGGCAAGCCCCATTTGGTATGGCAATACTCCTGATCGAGGCCGACGAGCCTTGATAAAGTTCTGCCCCCAAACAGCTACTCTTTCATCGGTCTTCACTATTGGTCTCAAGAACATCTGGAGGCTCTCAGGAACAAGTGCCAGCTGACTCTGGATATCAGCCATACTGTATGCAGTGGGGTATGACTTTGGATCTAGATTAATCATGGCGATGTCGTTGCATATGAACTTTAGTGCTGTCTTTATGATTTGTGTCTTCTCATCTCCTTGCTGAAGATTAGCATGATGCTCTCGCAGAATGTTGCTTGTGTTATCTTTGAGGCAGAGTACATCTGACTTTTTCGACTGTGACGTGAAGTACAGTGTGTCATGATATTTCTCTTGAAGTTTCATCCTTAGCCATTTTTTTGAATAAGAGAGGCTCTTATCGGGTGACTGATCAAACTGCTGCATCTTTTCGTGGACTTGGTCAAGCGTCATCACCCCATGCTAGAGTTCTGTGTCTAGCCATTCGCATAATTCAATAAAAACAACCTCTCGCTCATCATCTGTTTTCTTTTGTCCTCTCTTCCTTGGTCCTTCATCTGCAGTCTTGGAGTAAGGCCTACCCTTTTCAAAAAGAAGTTTGCAGCGCAAATGATACAAGGTTTCTTCTGCTACTAAGTCATTGATCCCTTCCAGACATCCAAGGACATCTGTGCCCCAGTCATCTCCACTACTCCTTGCTATCTTCAGCAAGCTTGCCTTTAGTCTATCTGCAGTCACATTATCAGGCACTCTATATTTCTTTCTAGCATCTGCTGGTTTATGTTCGTAGGGATGAGCGGGTTGGTTGCAAAGAATGCATACATTCTTGTACAGAAGCTGAACGGACCGTGAACTTGAAGAGGTGCATGCAGTTGATGCACTGAACTCAGAGCAAGTGCGCCTTCGCTTCAGCTTTGCTGTCTCTTCCTCTGCCTTTGATGCTTGAGCTGACGTCTTGGTGACCTTGACAAACTTGTTGTACAAATAATCTTTACACTTTATGTGGTATCTAAGTCTTCCTTCATTTTCATCCTTCTTCATACGCTCCAAAATTGTA